>NC_142627.1:20640606-20943636 GCF_059453375.1 Lepisosteus platostomus | reverse complement strand
GCATCAATCAATGTGCTGGTACTTTTATGCATTTGATCCTCTCAAACATGATATCTAAATGTAAATATTTGTATCATGCATTTTATTCTTCCCTCTACACTGTTTATACAGTACAACGTTTAAACCATAAAACTCCCCCACAATACCTATTTACTGTATAAAGATCTTCTAATATATGTAATTTAATAACCCCATAGGATTTATAGACTGAATTTTATAAGACATAATCGCTCATTTAACTTATTAAACAAAACTGTAGTTTTCTACAATTCAGAGTGACCTTGCTTAACATTTTACTCATTAGTTAATAACAAAAAGCAATACTTTTTCCAGATTTTTATTTTTTCATTTGTAGGTCTTTTTGATCTCTTTCATCTGCAGCAGAAAGTTTCATATATGCTTGCGAATGTTTTATTCATTACTTGGATATCTTTTGGAGTGTTCAAACACAAGAATTTAAAATAAGGACTTATCTGAAATTCATGACAAGATCATTATCCCATTATTCCATATTACTTTAACCTGTGCTTTGCATATGCTGTATACGGATAATTAGGAAACGTCTGAAGCAAATACTGACGAAAACATCAGAGACCATTACTTCAGATCCAGTTAATGTTGAGTTACTCAAAGAGCCAAGTCACAGCATTTCTGCTTGTCTTCATCCTTGTCTTCTGTGCCTTGCCTTTCTCAGAAAGACTACAATGGATGCAGAAAATAAAATCAAGCACTGTGCTGTCATCATGTTTTTCACACTAGGGAATACTGAGCCAAAAGAAGCTTAGACTGTTTTTTTTAAAGTGTTCTTTACCATCAAACCTTAAACTCTGGGACTGTTTGGCTATTGATTGTTGCCATTTACAGTGATTAAAAAATACCCAGCCTGACTTCAATGAAAACTTCCCATCGTGAGTGTGTCATGATGTTGTTGTTTTTATCTCATGTCGACTATACAGTAGCTTCCTGTGATTGTACATGTCTCTGATGGGGTTTAATATGTAGGTTTTTTTCACTGTACTACACATAACATACCATATGCTTACTTTAGTGTAATATTTAAATCCCCACCACAGTGAAACGAAATGAAGGCATGTCAAAACAATCATAGCAAAAGAATGGAAAAACACAGTAAAAGTGTAAGAATACCATGCTGTACATTTTCATAAGAAACCATAGAGTTATTCTAAAAATCATTAGTGTATACAGTTACAGATAGACAGACATGAATATTAGGTTTGTTGTTGAGTCAGCATGCAGCTCCTAGTACCGTTGACACAGCATTTATATTTTAATTTGCCTGAATTTCAATATGTTTCAATATACGGTTATTTTGTAGAGATAGCCTTTCCTTGGTTCCTCTTATCACCCTAAGACCATATGCTGGGTGAGATAAAATGTCCAGATTATCAAGAACTCATTCAGAACTCCTTTTCAATTCCTACAGAATTGCAATTTAAGGTAATATTTACCAAGAATAGGTTAATATGAATTTGTGGGATATGAAGACGTCTTGACAAATAAATGTATTTCAATGGGAAGATGACTGCCACACAGAATATTACTTTATTAAAAAACTGAGAGAACCTGTAAAGGAACTCAAATTCTTGGAAAAATGAAAGTGACAGGTGATATTCTAGCAATCATATACTGTATCCTTCCTTTAATATTCTGGTGGGAACCACTGATGTGTTTTACTTCATTTTGCTAGAAGAACACCACTATGAGCTCATTCTTTAAAAAGACAATACATTTCCATTATTAGTGATCAGCAGGGTCGTCTATTTTCGTTGAGTACCTGATATTCACAATTAAAGTCTGTGTAACTTACAATGTTCATATAATCACTGTATCTAAAACACATGGGATTTGCCAACACAAAATTAAAGTGCATGTGAGTAACCAGGAGTAGTATCCGCATTCTGCATTCTGCTAACACTACAAACCTCCAGTGAGACCTGATGAGATGTGAAAAAACATCATTGAAGGCCCCTATAGAAACTCCCAGGAACTATCACCTAGGGATACTAGCATGAGTAAACATACTGATTACATGTTGTACTTTTTTAGTTTTAATTATACTTATTTCTAAACTCTGTTCTGATTCTGTGAAGAAAATCCAGTACTAAACTGGAAAACTCGACAGCATTTCTTCAGCACATTTGGAGTCCATGACAAAATTGAGAACGGGTGCAGACAAATTGGAAAGCGACTGAAGAACAGGCTTTTTGCATTATACATTATTAAAAGTGAAGCACAGGAAAGCACTGATTGATGGTATCCACACAAATGCATCAAATACATAAAAATACTTCATGTTTGCAAAACAAGTGCCATAAAACAAAACAAAAAACAAAACAGCTATACTGAAACAATTACAGTATAATGAGCCAGTAAATCTCAACACATAATGAATTTTTTTCCAGCTGAATTTTTAATCTCAGGCTAATTATTTGATTTTTTTTAACTAAGGGCGTACATTTAAGTGTACTTTTGTTGAATAAGAATTGTCCCCAACTCTTACACAGCTTACCTTATTCAGGTGTGTTAGCTGGAATTTAGACAATTAGACCTCTGCAGAAGGGAGTAAAAACTCACTGCGGGATTCTGATACTTTGTTATTCCCACTTTCTGTTAATCAAAAATGTGCTGTACCACCTTTTAAGAGCCTTTTGTTGATGGAATCAAACCATTAATAAGCAACTTGAAGGGACTTGAAGTTGCTGGAACAATGTAACTGAAGTAGGGAATTTGTAAAACCAAAATAATGAGTGTAGAAACAAGTAAACAGAGTCTAAGCTTCTGCTGGCTCCCATCCTTCCATCCATTAATGTAGTAGGCCAGAGGAAGCTTATTGCTTTAAGGACGCAAGTCTTCATCCTGCAACCCAAAGCAGGGATAATAATTGCCAATGGAACATTTATTTATTAAATGAACATTAGTTAATATACTGCATTATGAATACAACCCTTTATGTTTTTTTACTGTATATGGTTTTCACTACAGCTCTCTGTTCATTCATTTACTGGACCCATGAATAAAGAATTGTTCATCTCCTCTATAGTCAGATAAAAGGACGTCTATATAACTCACACATACAGCCCTTTGTACAAGTGTAAGTGTACCAGAATGTTTATGTGTACGGAATGTATACCACAGGAAGCTGATGTTTAGTTCCATGAATATATCCCTTTTTATCTGTTTTCTCTGACCCCTTTGTTTTGCTGTTCTTTCCTGCTCTTTTTTAATATGAAAATATATACTGTAACAGCAAACAAAACCCAAACTTTAACAGATGTCAGGGACACCTTGCTTTTTTGGCCTCCAATTAGATCTGTGGCACAATACCACTTCTGTCTTTCCACAAGCTATAAGTTAATGAGCAGCACCTGGCTTTAGATCCTTAGCCCTTCCTTGTGCTGGGACATGCAGTAAAGTTCTCACCCCTTACTGAATGCCATTTGTGCTTTACACTTCTCCTTGTATTTTGTAATGTCATTTGGTTGCATGATAGTGGTTTTTACCATTATACACTATAAGATTAGGCCTTGAACATGGATGTACAGTATGTGATAATTGTTCCAAATGTTAGGAGAGTAGTGCCCCTGTTAGTACTAGAAGTGTACTCAACATACAGTAAGCACAATTGTCATGTATAAATCACACATTTTTTGTTTAGTGAACAAAGCCTTAGTCTTTTAAATACCTCATTAAAGATAATGTCAAAAGCTGAGAAGATGAAAGTAAATTCATTTGCATAAAAGCATAGTACTTTGACAAAAGAAAAATGAGACTAACCTTACATCATCATAACAAAAAAGAAAAAAACAGTGAACAGCTGCACACAAATTATGTAGCTTTAAATCTAAAGTATATGAAAGAGGGAGTTTCCAGTGATGTCCCTACCCCTCCTTCTCCCTGTTCTTACAAAAGATGTATTTGAAGCTTATTGTTTAACATGCTACAAATCTTTCCCCGAGAATCTTTGAATGAGATCAAACTGTTTGCACATTTCAATCATTGGTAATTTGTCAGCTTGTAAATAAAGGTGCCTAAATTAGACCTGAGACCACTGCAATCAGCATAAGCAAAAAGGAGAACAAATGGTTTCATTATCAACACACAGGCGATTTCAAGATATTCTTTTTAGAAAACTTCAAAAGCTGTATCCCTGCTATTCAAAAGACATCCTGGTCTCTGCTATAGAACACACTGTGTAGAAAATTATTAATGTAAATTACACAGCTGTTGAATTGACCAAAATAAATATAGTGTGTAGCAAAGCATAGTGAAATTTGGTCAAGACATGGTGCAGCATTCTGAAGTATGATATACAGTATGAGGCTACACACATTTGGGAAGTCATGCCAAAGCAAGGTAAAGCAGTAAAAGAATGGTGCATTTTCATGGAAACTACAAAATATGTATACAGTACACATACAAATATACAGTAATTTTCCACAGTTAGTCATGTCATCTGATAGTAACTGCAGATAAGAATGCATTCAGAGAAGGAACAGCAGGACATTGTTAACTTAATGAATTTCCGAATAACTCCATTCCGAATGCGAAGATGAAAATCTACAAGAGCAATCATCGCTAGAATGAGGGTGGGCAGTCTGACAGGTGCTGTCTTGTACTGATGCCTAAATTAGATAATTAGATTGAGTTCTGTCTCCCTAGATCACCTGGTTGACTGACTGACTGACTGGCAGCCAAAATGCCTCACTCTTATTGTACCACTACTCTGTCAATCACCCACCTGTGGAGACTCCTCTTGCCTGATAAAGCTGACATCACAGCCTTTAGTTTGGTCTTGAACTTGGCAGCACTCAGTGAAATAACAGATCAACTTGCTGGTGCCTTAGTTTTGTTTATTTATGATATTAATATTAATGTATGCAGTAGTTATTTATTTAATTTAGGTCACATTGGACCAACTATGGTAGCTCAATTTTGGGAAATAAAACTGTGTTTTGCTACCACCATTAGCCTGCAGATCTGATATGAGGCCACAGATATATTCTTGTTGAAAATAAAAACACTTTAAAATGGCAAGTGAAGCACACTTCTACAATGAGATTATTTTTTTCTGAATGGAAAGCAGCACATCCTCAGGATTGTTTGAAAGTAAAGCTGTAGGATACTTCAAGAAATGGCTTGATGAGCCGTATTCAAGTTCAAGCAGTCAACCAAGCAAAATGGACAAAACCAAACACCCTTATTTCATTTGCAAACATGCATATGTTCTCTACTGATTTTGTTTAAGAACAGTATGCTGAAAAGAATAAAATAATCTAATATTGGTGTTTAAAAAATGTAAACAAATAATGTTTGTACAGCAAGATTTTCCAGAGTGAAATAAATTTACACTTTTGTTTTTTTGTACTTAGATGTAAAGCCCTCAGACACATTTTTTTCTGCACTGTGTAACTTTACAAAGATAGACAGAACTTGTTTATTTCTGTATTTGAAGATCTGTATGTATAAATGAAGCAAATGAGACTTGGCAAACCCATGTGAAAATTGGAAAGTGGATGTTTCATTATGTACTTTAAGGATAGTTGTTAAACTGACAAGATCATTTTACAGCAAATTCAAGGAAACACGCAGGCTTTACAAATTTTTTGACTGCATTTTCAAAGGCCCTTGCAGAGAAGGAAATTGAAAACCTGAGCCAATTGTATAGCTCTTTTACACTAAGGAAGTGGTTGCGGTTTGGAAGAGACAGATTCAACTGTGTCTGCAAGAGCGGAGCCTTCTTGTGCTGAATGAGATCAGCAGCTCCGATCTGTCAATTCCTTGTTGAAAATCTGTATCAAGGAGGCCCAGAAAATGGGTTTACAGAGACAGTTTAAGAAGCATAACAATCTACAAAAAACATACAGTAAGTAGGTTTTAGAATAAAGACATTGATGATTTATAATTATATAAGATAGTATACTGTAAGTCCAAGACATTCATGTACTGTCCCTATTAAGAGCCCTAAAATCTTTGATGCATGTTGAATATCATTGATTTCTGTCTCTTCAATGAAAGCAGTCTTCAATATCCAGACTGCTGTACCTTCAAGATCAGTACAAGCAATTATTAGAGCCACTAATCATCGGAGCAGTAACCTTTGTTCACTTCAAGGAGACATGATTTCTTATGACTGTCACTGGGCTTTATGATTTATAGTAGTGAATGGTACAGAACAGTAATTTGAAGCCCTTGTGAAACAAGAATAATATGTAATGGCATTTCCTACATCTAAGTTCTCTACTGTTGTGCCTGTACAGTAAGGCTAAATGTGGTTAAATGTTTATAAAATTATATTCATACCATGTAAGATGTCTTTATAGGAGTGAGACTAAGAGCCCACGAGTGATGGCTACTCATTGTAACATGCATTTGAGGGACAAGTCAAGAATTATTGGGTAATTTGTTGATGTCAACATGGTAACTTTAGGTTGTAACCTGGCAACATTAACAGATCTGGCAGGGAAGGGAGAATGGGAATAATGGAGCTATGTAATCTAATTTTACATTCAGGCCTTGTAGTGATGAAGACAGATGAGTTCAGACATGAATAAAGGCAGAGTTTCACTTGGTCAAGCCTAATCAACATATATCCTGCTTAATCGACATACAGTATATCCAGAGATGGAACAGGTGACACTAGATTTTATCATCAGAGTCGGACTAGTGCTTATTTATGGGATAAGGGCAGGAGAAACAGTATTTGAACAAATCAGCACAAAATGCATTTATTTTGAATATTCTTCAAGGTAAAGAAGTTTTCTAAACTATTACACTCGGTCTGTCTAATCTGGTGTTTCAGGGTTTTATTTACAAATCTGGCGATACACCAGAGAACTCGGTCAAGCCTTTCTTTAGTTTTTTACAATAGATTTTGTTCTTTTTACGATAAAACACCATTGTTTCAATTCTTTTCGAACCAGGATTTTTTAGTGCATTAATGAAAAATGAGTTGTTTACTAGCTCAAAAACATGTTCAATCTTATCTGAGTACAAATCAAACATAATAACATGGACAGGATTTCAGCACCAAAAACCATGATCTGATGGGACAGAACTTTATTTTCCCCATGGAATTACCCACAGAAAGTTCCTGTATGTATATTGTTTCCCCAAACATGCATGTGTTTATATTTTTGAATATCTAAGTTCTTGGTTGAAACAGGAAAAGGCACCAAGAAAGAGGACACCATTTTAATAAGTCATTAACATCTGAATATAATAAGTCAAGGGCTATATTAAATAAAAAGGTGTTGATAAATCAACTAGGTAATTGGTATTTTATTATATATAGTATCTTTGAATACACAAGACAGAGACGTATACTACAAACCTGCTGTAACAGAGTACTACTATACTTAATAAAACTTATCTTATTTTGAGGTGATCAAGAACAGTAATGCTATACTCTCTAAATGTGAGCAGGATAAAAAAAATAATTATTTCATATCTTTACACTTATGAAAATGAAACAGACTGGGATAAAATCAAGGAGGTCACTGAACCTAAATTAAACCCTGAAGGTGAGGTATTGGATGCTCCTATGGCTTTGCACGAGTAAAGAACAATTGTCTTATCTTTGCAAATGAGGAAATCTCCCATATTTCACCTGATTTTGCTCCTAGTGTGGGATCAGTTCAGCCCATTAATATTACATCAGTGAGTTTTTAACTGAAAATTGCCTCCTGTTATAAGCACCAAAAGTGAGTAATGAGTTTTTAAAACTGGCAAAGACTCATTAGCATTGCGTCTAATAAAATGCATTAGCAATTGGTTGCTATTTCCATTAAACCCCAGTCATGAAATTATTTGTACTAAGTTATTCCTAAGCACGGACAGTACGTTTATCAATTAAAACATCAAGACCACACAGGCTTTATGAAGGGCTAGTTTGTGTTTGATAGCACACTACCTTTTCCATATTATTGATCAAGCCCCTCTTCAACCAGCCTCTTGGGCAATGGTTTCTAGAAATTCAGATTAGGCATTTGATCACCTGGATTGGAGCTAAATATGGACATTTCTAGAGTAAAAATAAAGGGCAATGGCTGATGTTTTAAGATTAATATTTTACTCACGAGTTTACCAAGGAAGAAATCAACAAAATGCTTTAGGCCGAAGAAAGACAAATGTCCTTATTAAATAACAATCGCATAGAAAAGAAAGTGGTTTTACAAATGATAGAAGCACTCCATCATTTATTAAAAAAAAACAAAACAAAGAAACAAGCAACAGATAAACAACTACCCTAGGGAATAGTTAGGATTGATTTGGTCATTAATGTGCTCATGAATGCTTCTAACTTTATTTTCTTCACTCACACCTTGGTAATAAAAATAGCATAGTATAAATATATTATTTCCCACAAAGTCACCATACACACCTACAGATGTAGCCATTCAAAGTGCGCGGTACAAACCCGTACCACGGGCAACTCACTACGTCATACCGCGGTACGTGATTGGCTGGCCAAAATGACCGACAGGGGCACTCGTGGTGCGTTGGTCGGTCGTGGAAAGATTTAATCATTTAATGTCTTTACTGTGCACGTTTTAATCCGCTTAGTATTGAATATTTATATGGGATTTTACAACTAAGGGAAATTTTAGTAGCTGAGCATAAAAAGAAGAGGAGCATAAGGCATCTGAAGGTCATAAACGATATTAATTTAGGAACATAAACATATTACTATATGTAAACTGTACTGTATGTGGCTGGTCCTGGTAGTTTAAAGAAAAAATACACACCAGTCTTCCATTTCTCCCTAAATATTTTAAGCATCAAAGTCTCACATGTGGTTATTTCGGAAATGTTTTTACGGACTGCTTCTGACCATGTTACTGTACGTTTCTATATGGTGAACAGTACTTTGTGAGAAAAGTGATAGTTTTAAGCTTTTCTGCGAATATGCTCGATACCAGAGTAAACAAAAGCATACTTTTAGAATTTGATTAATAGGGAATATAATATGGAATCACGTATCTTAAGAAATTAATAACAATTAATAATTAATTACTCCTCAACTTGCTAATTACTCCCTTTTACTTTCCTAAAAGACAATCATTTTAAAGTGGACACAGGTGAGAATGATGTGTCAGACACTTCTATAGTGACTGTGTTTTTTCTCATTTCTACTTAAGGAATCTTCAGAAGGTTATATTTACCTGAATGAGGGCAGTTCTAAAATTCTGAAATTGGCACAGAGTTGATACCAACAGCAAGCCCTATAAACCTTTTTGAGAGTGGAAAGAAAGTTTAAAAACACACTTACGATAAAAAATCCAATCAATTTGCTTATAACTGATAACTTGGCGGAAGCAAAAACAATAAAGCAGTAGTCCAAGGTCCAGCACTGAGAATCATCAAATGGCAAAGACAACACACCTCTAGACACTTAGCATACCAGTGAATCAATTTGCATAGAACATAATACTGATAAAGTGATACTGTATGATAAACGTTGCTCAACACCTTCAGGACCCAGATTGTATTTAGTACCTAACCATACTTGTTATGGGAATGTTTTGTGATAAACTACTTTTGTGTATCTGTCTCTTGCTTTCAGTGCTTTCACACTGAGCCCACAACTCTTTTTCGTTGTGACTCCCAAGTCACTATTAACTCAGGAGTGACACCTTTAGTCTGTAAGTTTAAATGCAAACAAAAAATATGTTTTACAAGGGTGGAGACTGAGACCCTTAGATTGTGGCTGGTAGCCATCTTTCTCAGAATGTGTTGTTGTGGAAGGAAAAAACAAGATACATTTGGCTTGTGCAAAAACGGCAATTTCTTGGTAATGATTCTCTTATCTTGAAGACTTGCTTTTCTTGTGAGTTCCTGTTTTGTATCGTTTTCTCATGTTTGTTTCCAGTTTGCGGAGCTGCGAAAGAGAAACAAAACCTGTATACTGTATGTCGGAGAGGCTCACGGGTGCTCTTGAATAATTGTTTTAAAATATTGAAGTCTTAGGGGGAGATTCTGATACTAGGAGATTACATTGTAGCATACATTTAAAACAGTGAACTGGAACAGCTAGTATTAAAAATGTTGATGTGCAAGCTTGGTGGATTAGTAATGCTACAGACTTCAATTCGGAGTTCTGGTTTGGGGGCTTTATAAAACAGCTTGGGGAGATAAATCTCTCTGTGGTATTAAGCCTTCTCTTGTAATTCCTTTTTTAAAAGATAGCACCAATTATAATTTTCTGGAACTGTGGGCATTTATTTCCCTGGTATTGTGTAGTACTCTGTTGTGGCAGTGTTTGTGACAACGGATTCAGTAGAATTTGAAGAGTGAACTTATAAAAACCAAAGCACAGAAACATTTCCTTCAACCATGGGTTTCAGAAGAGACTCAAACAGGGGAATCGTTATTATTTGCAAAGTCTGACCTTCCTAGAGAAAATTATATTTTATGCATGAATGTAAATGTTTGCATTTTATTTTTTTCACCACCCATAACTCGTGATACAAAGGGTGTTGGGTTAGCATTAATGTAATGCAAATAAAAAAAAACACATTCAGGACTAACTATTGCTATGTTACTTCAGAATAAGCAGAGAGACTTTTGACCATATTAGGGTATTTTTCCTTCATTGCTGGTTCAGGGTCATAGAACTTTTTCACTCTGTCCAATATCCATTCAAAGACTGACCTTGATGGAACTAAATAAGGATAAGAAAAAGATGGAGCTGACTCAAAACTATAGCTCTGCAAGAAACAATTACATTTTTTATATTTTCATTGGTTCTATTTTTAGATTAATTAGTAGGCATCATCAGGTAAATTATAAGATTGGCATAAGCACAGGCTAGTGCTGCACATATGTCAAATGTACGCCGGTATACTGTAGGTTATACAGTATTAAACAAAACAATATCCAATATCTCTGTCTGTGTCCATGCATTGTTCACTTTAATGTTTGTGTCTTGTCAGTTTTAAGGAACCTAAAGTAATGCAAAGTTTGGAACTGATAGTTTCTTTAATCTTTAGGGCTTTAATCATTTAGTGCTTTATTTAGACAGGCAATGGATTTTGAAAGTGAGTGCACAGCTCTCACTTAGAGTAGGCTCTGTGTGGAATACTATGAGGAATAACTTGTTTAAAAATACAGTTTAAAATAAAAAAGGCCTTCTGGGACAATGCAATTATAAACACCCTCCTGAACATGATGGTTTATGTTTGTGTAGTTTTGATATAGCCATAACTCTGATATATTGCATGCATATGCAGTAATTGTAAAGTCTTCCTATTTTCATATTAAGATATTTATAAAAAACATCATGTGTCTGTCTCCTTGAAAAGGGTACATTTTATTTGAGATATGCAGTAAGGAACCAAAATAAGTGTTACATCTGTTCTTTATGTCGGGCAAATACAAATGAAATATGAGGACCACAGCTAAAATAAATTTCAAACTCTGTTTACAGAATGGTCAGGTTTGGCAAGACTTCAAGGACTCCAGCCTTCTTCACTTATCCTTTACTGCAGCTCATTGTAGTGTTTTTGAGACGTGGAGCCTGCAACTCTGGGTGGCTCTTTGCATTGATGGAGGAGGGTACACAAACAATTACTCAGCTGAGAGGAAATGGCCAGTGTGTCTGCAACCGTGCTACAGTAGAAATTATTATTTGAACCTGAAGGAACACACGCATAGAGAAGTCGAAAGCAATTAGTATTCAGACTCCTAAAACATATTGATACAGTCCACCCATTGGAATTCGGGGCAAGCTGAGGAAGGGCTTCTTTTGTGTTGTTACCAGACGGTTATTGTGCTCACACTGTCCTAAATATCTGAAATACCTATGATCTGACTTGAATGAAGGGGTAACTAATTTAATCTATTAGTTAAGCTTTACTTAACTGTAATTCCTTCTTTTCTATGGACATTTCTGTATTTGTAAAAATAAAAGGTCTATGAGACCTTTAATACCAGTGCAGACAAGACCCATCGTAATGTCTTACACACCTTGGCTACACCACAGTGCCCACCCACTGCAGTCCCTATGATCAGATGACATTGGTTTGGTACCACTGGTTCAAGAGTGTAGTCATCTGTCTGACTGGTTTCAACAACAATTCCAGCAGCGATGTATTATTCCTGAATGGTGTCTCATGCAAAAACTGAACCAGCATAATCTGAAATTAGTTCATTCCAATGAATATAATTGGAATGTCATTTGTTGATATTAATAATAAGGTTATAAGTATACAGTAGTTCTAATTTAATATACCAATGGTAAGCTGTGACTACAATTGCAGTGTCATCGTACTTGCATTTCACTGCAAATTGTACAGAATCTATAAGTATAACACAAGATATGAGGCAACTACAATAACATTTCTGTTTAAACAAATGGCAATTTGTTGGAAAAATAAACAAGGGTCAGCATTTATTTGTTGAAAAGGGTTTTGGAAATGAACATATAAAAAGAAATCGAATGTCAGAGTGCTTAACATTTCATGCTAATCAAGGTCCAGGGCTGGAGCCCACATGGACCTTAGTGAATCTTTAATGATGTGCCCTGAGCATACCACTCATAATTCCCATTTTATTAAAACAAACAATGTCACCTTGGTGACCAAAACACCAAGAGCTATTCATTCATCCAACCTCCAGATGGAAATTCTGGAATACACTGGAAACTGAGATACTGTATATAGAAGTTCAAAACTCTGGTAAGAAAAATGGAATAAGCTCTCCATATATATATATATTGTAAAAATATATATATATATGTATATATATATATCCATATATATATATCCATATATATATCCATATATTGTAAATATATGGATGTATCACAGACACAGTAAAAATCTTATTATATAAGATGAAAGCCATGACCCTCACCGGGACAAACAATTAGAAATTGAAATTAGATTAATACATTACTGTATATGGAAGATAATAAAAAGGAAAAATGGGATACATATACTGTAGCAATACTGTTTTACACAGAACAGCAGTAGACTATTTATTTCCTGAGTCAATATGTTGGGCATTTTTTATTGTAAACGGTGATTGTTTAAATTCACTTAGGATAATGACATCTTCTAAAACATTATCATAATATGAATATGAATATGCTGGTTAGCTGCATCACAGATTGCCATTTTCTGGTAATGAGGGTGTTCTGATAACGAGTTTGTGATAATTGGAAGGATATAAGCCGAAAAATAAGTACACTATATGGGTTAGACAGGATCCACATTAATGTTCTGTTTATATCATTGCTTTAGTAAGAGGTTTTCACTCGAAGGCCATTGTGCTGCTTGGGATCTGTGCTGCCTTGATCCTTGATGCTGCCTCGAGCACAAACAAATCCTGGCAGCTGCTGTCCTTTGCTTAGTGGTGTGCAGTTTAATTCAGTTTGCTGCTCAACCTGGTAATATGTGCAGCACACCAGTGTGCATTGCAACTCTGCAAGGACATCCCCGTTTAACATCAGCATGACCCCATATTGTGGTGCACAAGTGTAATTAAGCTGTATTTGATCAAATCCATAGTGCCATGGAATGTGAGAAATTAAGAATGTGTGGTTTCTAATGCATGATTATAACAAATACAAACTTTAATAAATTGCACCGCTACTGTACCAGTAATATATACTTCCATATTGTCTCCATTTAGTTCATCTTTACGGGAGGTATCTCAGTTACTACAAATATAAATACATACTTCAACAGTGTATATTTCACAGTATACTGTATGCCGGCAAATCTCTCTGTAATGTTTTGACAAGAATTATATTATCACTCCATCATTCCAGAGAACAAGCTGTGAATACTACTCAGGGACTTATGAATCAGTACAGACATGTGGTTTTGCTATATTATTTAAAAGATACTGATCGGCTTTTTTAAGGGTGGCTCGAACTTTTCATAAGACCATTGTATACACTGTTTGCCTCAATCAATCTGCTACTGTACAAAATGGTGAATTAAGCCAGAATTCCTATTACTATTTTGTGGGTACTGTATTTGCACTGATTAAGGACATCAAACCATTCAGAGTACAATTTACTTACAGTAAACATGTTGTTCAACCGGGTAGATCCAAATATCATCTGCAGTAATACCTTAACTTGAATGCAATTGCAAGATATTAAGATTTAATGAAACTTAGAAAATAAATACAGTACATGGCAATATAGATTTTGTGTGGATTACACTGTATATAAAATATATAGTAAGTATGTTGGAAGATGATGAATTCTTCAGTGAAAACTGAACTAATTAACAATTAATTGTTAGAAATATTCTCAAAACCGTAGCAAGGAAATTAAAAATAATTCCTGCAGTGACTCATAACTGAGGCAGCCATGCTGAGGATATTCTCTACTATAGAAGAGATGATCTTTAGGTCTTCAACATGACATACAGTACACAGAAAATGCTAGCTGCTTTTTTATCAGCAAATACAATCACTGAAAGCAACTGTCAGTTATCCATTCCTAACTTGCATCGTCTCCAACAATTGCAAGCCAGATCAGATCCTTCCATTCTGCAGTTTCTAAAACTGTGGTCCTCAGAACACAATACATTTCAAGAACATTATTTTTCAAGGGTTCAATAGTAATATACAGTATTGTACTACAGTATACTGAATGTGATAATTTGTTTAAAAAAGTATTTCTTGGAGAATAAAATTAATATATTTCAAAACAGACATTAGCAAAGTTCAAAGACAATTCTTAACTTCCTGTCCTTAAAATGTGAAATTCTATACTCTTCATCTATTTTCACTTTTCTTAAGTAACCATCATTTTTAATTACCTTTCTCAGGTCTAATATTTATGCATCCATACATTCATTGTATTTCCTCGTCTGAATCCTGAGAGACAAACAGAGTTCATTAATTTTATTTTGAGCTAAAACAATACCCCGGAACCATGCATAATAAAACAAACAGAAGACCAAAAGATGTTAACTTAAATGTTACTGGTAACATCTCTTTAATCAATGAATTTTAAGTTTACACTATGAATCTAATAAGGACAAAGAAAAAACAAATAAAATAAATGTTTCCTTAAAATGCAGCTCTGTAAATCAAAGACAGTATTAAAGTAAGAACTACAGGTTTCCATGGCCAGGGAATTGAACTAAAGTAGAACCAATTAAATATACCTGTGTAATTGTCTCCTTTAGCCAGGGGACTTCATTGCCAAAGTGCAGTGTAAAAGCACCTGCAGCAGGGCTTTAGATAACTTCTTTTCAGCTTCTTTTAAGTCTGCCAAAGCCTCTTTTCTAATAACTGCCACTCTGCAAGGGTGAGCAACTGCCAAAGATGTCACAGAGAGCTTGCTGAGCACTAACGAAAGGAGTAATGTCATAAGAATAAAAGAGAAACCTCCCTGCTGATTTTCACAACCTAAAATGTCTGCATCTCTTCTTTAATATTCACAGCAGGAAATCTATTTCTGCATTTTTGCTTTATTTTTTGGATTTTGAGGATGCCTGTTTTGGAAAGTCTCTCTCATATTGGTCCCACTCCTCCATTTTCTGACTACTTTACCCAGTTCAGGGTGGCGGGGAAGCTGGAGCCTATCCCTGCAAGCAACAGGCACAAGGCAGGGTACATCCTGGAGAGGATGCCAGTTCATTGCAGGGCACATTTGAATCTGATACCTGCTACAGAACAATAACATATGTTTGTATGTCTCCTTTTGTAAAATCTGTTGAGATAATCAATCTCATAATTAAACTAACTGCTTTGTGTGTTACCAGTTGTTAAAGCAATCATTAATCTTGGTAACAGTATCAGCTGTGAATAGTTTTGGTTTGATTTTGTGCAAAACCTTGCAAGTAAAAATACCAGAACACTGTTATGCATAATATTTGAACCCCCATTTTTTTTTTTGCTTCAGAGAAATACAGAGTCTATAAAATCCATTGTATTTCATATTTTGTCTCCTTCTGTTATTTCTCAAGTTTATAACAGCAGTTTTATTTAAAACAAAAAGAAAAACAGAAAATTGACAGTCAACAACAAAATGATTCTCCTTTAGCTAGCAGATGTCTTAGCAGACGTCCTACCAGAGTCTGAGGTATTTTTGTTGAGGAAAAGTTTTGCAACTTTGCTGCCAGGGTCGTCTTGCCATCTGGTAAGGAGGAAACGTCCTGCTTCCAGTGCCCTGGATTTGTCACCCTCTGGGATACTGTTTTTGTCCTCAACCAGTAATTATTGATGTTGTCCCACATGATGACTTGCAGCTCAGCAGCTGACTGTGTTTTAAATGAATGGCGTCTGGAAAAGAACGGGCCATGCTGAGTGAGTTTTTTAAAGGTTGTTTTTTCAAGACCACATTGCTTTAGTTCACAGCACAGCTTTTGCACATAATTGAGGGAAAACAACATGCTCTACTAAATACATCTTTTAAATATGGCTCAAAATAATTACCCACAACAGGCACTTTCTCTGACCTTGTTTGATTTCCTTTCAGTACAGTACGTCTCTTTCTTGCACCACGGTCTATGCAGATTTTCATTCTGTTTCACCAAGATCAGACAAGAAGCTGTTAAAATACAGGAGTAAGACATGTGAGACCATTAGCACAGAGAGAGGTCTAATCATGGAGGGGAGAGGGTTTCCAGTAGCCAGGACAAAGTAAAGGATACTGGGACCATGTAAAAGGAACCACCAGCACTATCGTGACTGGCTGCACATCAGTGAGCAACTGGGATTTTTATCCTGTTTCAAGTACAGTATATTTGAACAAAAAAAAGATGCACATTTTGCATTGATATATTACAAAATAGCTATGTGTCATTTTTTCACATAAGCTTAAGGTTACATAACTGAACTACCACGGAAAGAACAGTACAGTCAGACATTTATCCAAGGATATTTACACCCCCACGTGTGACATTTCACAGACATGACAGAGCAAAGAAAAAGAGCAAAGCAACATGAATAAAGCAAATACCAAATACCAGAAAGGGGAAAGAAACAGACAAGGAAGTAAACAGAAGAGACAGCAGATGGTGAGACAATGTTTGAAGAACATTGCAAATCTGAGCAAATGCAAAGGCTGGTAAAGAAGCAGTCAAGCAAACGTATATCGAGTTGTCTTCTGCATTCGAAATGGTCCATCAAGGGACTCCACTGAGTGGCTCGTACAGGAAAGACACTTGCTCAGATTGCAAGTCGAGCCTTTCAGTCTAATCACCATCTGTCTCAGAATGGACTGTGTCACTAGTTTACTGTGACAGACAGTGAGGACTGCCAGAACTGGAAGGACTATAGCCAGCCTGGGGGTTTCTGACCTGCTGCAAAGTCCTCCAACTCCTTATACCCAACGAGTGTCTGCAAGCTTGCATTTATATCAGTGAGAGACGTGCTCCTCCTTCAACAGGTGCTTTCTGTTTTGTAAGCTCACAATGTTCCAGAGGACAAATGTCTCCGACAGGTGTGCCTGCCAGCAGAATGTCCCTCTTCCTGGTCAGTGCAGAAATTGTAGCAGTGAGCTGAATCAGTTCACAATCAGGGATTCCAAACTGGGTGAATGTTATCCAGAAAATATTTTCCAGTTTCAAATATTTTTAAACAAAAGCTCAGCACGTTACACAGACACGTTACGAATTGCTAGATGCACAGATGGTTGAGTAACCTTTGTAAAATGGAGTGGAACTACAGTATTTCCTCAAAGTGGGCAGGTGGTCAACGGACCAGACTTCTGTGGTTGGCAGCACAGTTGTAAATGCAAAAGCAAAGTCCCATAGGGAGTAATCAGCAACAAGATGAAGAGATTGTAAAAAGGACAGAGCAGGGAGAATGAAGGTTTTTTTTCCAGGGATTATTACCATTGAAAACTCAATTGTGAGAGTGATCAGTAATTGAATTCTAAAGCAAGGGCAGCCAGAAAGGCGGGCAGAGATGTAAAGCACATGGTTATGAGCAGTGCTTGGAGTGGAATGCAGCAGGGTTGCGGAGCTTTTCTGGTTCCTCTGTGAGGACAGCAAGATGGACATGAGTTGGGACAAGTCTTTTCAACAGAGCATCAGTTTTCAAGCTTCGTTTTCCTTAGGTCAGTGATTGCAAGGTTGCCAAGGGTTATGATGAGGTCCTTCTGACCCTGAGAGAATTTCTTACCTTAAAGTGAAAGCAAGATCATACTTCACCTTCAGCACATATAGACAATAGAATTGTTAGCTACAGGCATTTCGTTATTCAAATGCACTCTTTAAATGAAAATATTTAAAAGACAAATACTTGTTCTTCTCACAATTAGTCTCTTTGACACAAAGTTTAGAGCTGTATTTAATCAAGGATTCTTCTTAATGCTTATCCTAATAAACGTCCTTTGCAATTCATAGATGTTATCAGTAGCCACAGGGGTATTACTAATTACAAACAGTTTATCCTAACACAAACACTGATGTTTAAGCTGTTTGAAACATTTTTTAATTGTTGAGATTAAAAATGACTACCTAGATATTGCTGTTCTTTGGATAAGAAAATAATCAAACAACTGTATGAGAAAATTACATGCCCTGCATGGTATATAATCATATTGTACTGTCCTAATTCTGTCTAATAAACATTAAAGTTAGGAACAACTACAACAACTATGCAACAGTAACCAAACAGCTACTGCCAGACAGATGCCCTTAGCATATAACATAGAGCACTGTACTCATGGAAAACCATATCTTTGATGAATTAGAAGAAGATTATTTTGATGCATTTAAGGATAGATGGGAAATATTTATTCAATTAACATAGCACTATGAAAATGTTATTTTTTGGATGTTATAATAATCAATTGTATAATATTAAGGCCAGCAGAAAACAGGACGCAGTTTCTGTTTTATCAAAGGAGTCCTTGTAGGGGAAAGTAGAGAAAAATCAGTGAACACTGACAAATATTTTGCATTTCCCTTAATAATTGACAAGAAAGCATTTGGGTGATAAATTGCTGCTTCTCATTTGCTCTTTCTTTATGTAATTAATGATTTATCACTGGCTGTCAGTTGCCAGACTTTGAGAAGATCCAGAGGAAGATCTTCAGTCAAGGTACAGACAAATGATTTCATGGTATGGACCTCGCCTATAGACTTTAAGTGAACATATTCTGTCTGCTTCTATAGGATTATGTAATTAATTGCAAAAGAACCAACTGTGATAGTTTCCCTTTTCATCATGTCAAACTGGAATTGAAGAATAGAATGACATTTATGTTGTTCAAAACGTGTACAGTATATACAGTAGTAATTGATCAAATAAAACTGAAAACAAATAGCACACATGTAAGATAAGATAAGATCACTTTATTGGCCATATACAATTTCTTGTATTAGGAATTTGTCTTTTTGCATACCCCAGCTTGCTCTCCATGAGACACACAGACAGGGAGAGAAGCTTAGGGTCAGAGCGCAGGGTCAGCCATTTATACAGCACCCCTGGAGCAGTTGGGTTAAGGGCCTTGCTCAGGGGCCCAACGGAACAGGATTCCTCTGCCAGCCACAGAATATGAACTGGCAACCTTTCAGCCACAGTCGCAGATCCTTAGCCACACCACACCACCCCAATGCTTTCTCCACTGCTTCCTGAGAAAGAGAAGCACAGAGACTTCTTCGGGTTTCAATAGCCTTTTGCACACTTAACCGATCACCAGGGTGACGGTTTCTAGTGGAGTCGATCCACCAAAAACACCCCGATTCCTGCTTGCACTTCATACCTAGTGCTGGCTGCCCTGCATAGTCGACAGGATTCAAACCCGCGCGGGGAATCCCCAATGGATTTCAAGCCCATCACCTTAACCACTCAGCCACGACTACAGGCAGAGCCACGACGTACAGTAGTATGTTTATTTTTAAGAAGACTTAAAATGGGAACCCAATACTTGATTTCAGTTTTTTGTTTGCAAGAAATACCAAAGCTAATTGAATCAGATACTAAATACACTTACAGTAGTTTAACCATTTCATATTTCTCAAGGACACAAACCCAGGCTTAGCTTTTTGAAAGTTGCATAAAATAACATAGTAGCATAGAAAACAGAAGATGAAAAAATAGTTTCTGTGCTCATTATTAAACGCACTACTTCACTTAATGCTTTTATAAATTCTATAAATACATGTAACACATCTAAAATGTCATGGTTGATGCGGAAAAACAAAAAAAATAACTTCATTCTGAAAAACGTTTTAGAGATTTATAAATAAAAAACTGAATATGTTAAATGGGGATAGGGTTTGTACTTAGCCTCATAATATTGTATTCCGATAGTTTTTTGTCTATTCTATTTCTACATATTCTTATGTCACAACCTGACAAGTACTTTCTGAGATGCCTTGAAGAACCAACTGTAGTTGCTGAAGCATAGATGCACACCACCCAAGGGACAACTGTAATTAAGATCTTCTCTGAAAATCAATTAAGCTGTAACTCCTTTAATTTTCCTGAAAGATTACAAATATCTGCAAAAAATATAAGCAAAGTTTGCAAAAGATATGCTCCAAAGTGGATGGGTGGATGGTTCATACATTGTTTTTATTTGTGGTTGATAAAGGACAGGCACAGTTCTATCACAGAATGAAGAATTCTTGTAATAGGCTACTGTATGACCAAACATTTCTACTGGTGACCACAAAACCATTTTATACTTGGCATTAGATAAAATAAATGTTTCACTCTTTTTCATTGTAATTTCTAATTAATTTCCAAATTATTTTAACTTAATTGCACATTTACATTATGGATGTATAATGTATTTTCACTTTTACTGGCAGCATAGATCTGTATACAGGTTTGGAATAAAATATTGAAAATGGTCTCTTTCCCATATAGCATATGATAACATTATTACTTCAGTTTCTTCCTTCTGGAGACCATATAAGCCCTAAATGTCAGCAAATATGACAGTAGGTAACATTTGATTAATGTACCTCTTGTTAAATTTTGTTTTGTTTTTTAAACAAAAATAATTAATCTTATTCAACCATCATTCAACAGTAGCCTCTAGAGTGCCTAAAAGGTTTATTCTTGGTTGTAATTTGTTTACTCAGCTGGGTTGCAGTTAAGTTAATTTCACAGAGCAAATGGTTGGTGAAATGTAAACATTGGATACACAACTGTCCTTAGACAGTAATCACACTCTGCACAACTCTTCCCCAAATCTCTGCAAAGAAACAGAAAGGAATTTACAAGCATGAATTACAGTTTATACACAAAGCTGAACCTGTTTTGAATGGCCTCTAAGTGGGGCTAATGATTGTTAAGGGGGTTCAAAGTAATAACATAATTGTAATTGCTAATGTACAGTATCTAGAAGAGAGATCTGACAAGTGGCAGAGAGTTGACAAGGGCTGACAAGAGTGGAAGATTTACTATGCAGTTTGCTTCCCTTTGCATATGAATTTTGAATGAAGAATTAAGTTACTGAATCTCAAAAAGGGAGCATGAAGAGGAACTGTAGAACCGAAAAAGTGCAGGAGAGGAAGCACATTCATTTAATTAAGGAGACATGTTCTTGAAGAGAACTGGGAAAGAAAATGTGTCCATCTGTTCAAGTCTGTATCTGTTCAGATGTGCTACTAAAATAGTCTTGTGTGCTTTGGTGACATGCAAAGTGTTTGACCAGCAACCCAGCCGGAAATAAATACAAAAGGCAGTGATACTGACTTGGATCAATAAATCTAATCCCTGACAGAGGACTGAAGTCATTCAAAATAGTTGAATGACTATTTTGAATAGTCATTCATAATAGATGAGGCAGAGATTGGTGTAGACTGCCTGCACATACAGTAGCAGCTTACCATTGGTATGGTGTTATGTGCAGCATTGAGTATTGCTAACAGAAATAGGATTAGAAAAAGCAGATAAACACGCTGGCAAAGCCAAATGACACAGGTGAGAGCAGACATTTCTGATGCAAGTCCCTAGAGATGTAAACCTCGGAAGGCTGCCTATTAACATTATTGCTAAAAGTCCAGTATACACAGTCTTATCAATATTAATGAAAAGGGAACCCAAACCAATATAACCTCAGAACTTAAGTACATTCTCTCTAGAGCCAATCTGAAACCTTCTCAGCATCCAATGGGTGACAGCACTACTGTTGAAAAGTACTGTACTGTATGTCTGTATAGGCGTGTTTTCAGGCTCAAAGTGTTTTCAGGTTCAAAGCATCATTTAAAACATTTTGCTGTACTAATTTGGTCACATTGGCCTTTACCCATCACAACGGTTCCTTATCATACAGCTTTGGATCAAAACATATCATACAGATGGAGCAAAAGCTCACATAATGTATGGGATATAAAGGACGAAGAGAATTAGCTCCTTTGGTCTGTCAGTATAGGGCAACCCATACAGACCAGCAATCATTCTTGTTGATCTCCAACAAAACCAAAGCAAAATTCTGAACACTTACCACTTGTTGTTCTGGTATATTTATTGCATTTTGACAGTCTGCAGCTTTTCAACGATACAGCAGTACTAAGCCATCATAGCTGTCTGTATGAATAACCAGGTATGAAATGATATGGTTCAGCAGCACTTCATGTACCTGTACGCTAGGATTACAAGTGTTGGGTGCATTTTGTGCATTTCTAACTGACAGTGATGTGTATCTCTTTCAAAACTGAAATGCTTTAGAAGTACTGTATTATCATGTTGCAGTGCTAAATCCAAAGTTACTATTAAAGAATCAACCTACTGTAAAAAGTTAACATACCTCCTATTGTGACAAGGTTAGGAAAGCTATGAATATTTTCTTAAAGTTTTAATAATCGTTATTTATGGTTGTTGGAGTAGTGTAGTCTTTTTGCACCAATTTATACTAGATACTGTTATATCTGCAGGAATATGAAAAAAAAAACATTTGACAACAAACTGAAATATAAAAAACCAGCTGCAGTGAGGTCCATTTTTTCCATATTATGCAGTGCATGCTTTTATCCACTTGTGTGAGCAGGAGAGATGAACAATGAAATGTTGAGCAAACAAAAAATATACCATTATTATTGCAATGATAAGATAATAAAAATAAATAAAGCAAACAGTAACGAATAAATAATGGGGAGATTCAACCCCGGAATGTCTGGTTCAAAAACAAACCAGCTGTTTCCAAAACGTTTCGATGCTAGCAGGACTTCAGAGGTTTCCTGACACAGCACTGACCAGAGCCAGCCCTGCTTTGAGATCTGACAGCATCAAGCGGCACAGCTGTATAGTCACTGGCTGCTTGGAAAACTTTTAAAAAGATCAGCTTGTACACAGCCCTAAATATTAATTAATACAATATTTCACGTCCCACTTAGCTTGAGACGTTGTTGTAATATCAATAACAATAAAAAATGAGGAAATATGATGACAGTTCTGGTACATAAACTTTTGTAGCTTTAATTCCCTGCATGATGGAACCCTAACAGTTGTAATTCATATAACAAGATCACTTCATTTATTAGCCCTAAACAATTTCTTGCATTAGCAAGGAATTTGTCTTTTAGCATACCCCAGTTCGCTCTCCATGACACACACAGCTTGGGGTCAGAGCACAGGGACAGCAGTGTACAGCATCCCTGGAGCAGTTGGGGTTAAGGGCCTTGCTCAGGGGCCCAACGGAGTAGGATTCCTCTGGTGGCTGCGGGATTTGAACTGGCAACCTTCCAGCCACAGGTGCAGATCCTGAGCCACAGAGCCACCGCTCCACCCTCTGTAACAGATACAGTAGGTTGAAAGTATGTGTAAAAAAACTTTTTCTTTTGAGAGCATTTGCAGTTTTAATGTGGTATTTGTATAATTATTTGTTTTAACTCACTTAAAATGTTAACAATGGTGATCTTACATAACACAGAATGGTGCTCTCTAGCATGTTTAATGTTAACATTCACAGCTTGACTTCCTGTCCAAATTCAGAAATTTTCTGCTGAAGCCTCTGGTGGTAACACAAACAAGATGCCGGCATTCTTAAAAGGACTGAGCACAAACATATCTGCCACTACATCTGTTACAATTACGAGCCTTTTAATTAATCTTGCAGCTAAAGTGGAAAATAACCATGGCTGACTGTGTGGAAGACCATAAGATCAAAAGATGGGATGCCTCTATATACTGTAGATTGCAACTGCAGTCTATCATGCCTCTCAATGCATTAGCATCCTGTTGTGTACTAATCCTTAAGGTATGTACTGTAGTTAATATTAGCTCTGTGTGTTTATTATTTATTCTGTGGCAGACCAGTCTTGAAAGGAACTTTAATAGCAGCCAAACAGCCACTAGAGGTCTCTATTGTTTGTACATAAACCCACCAGGCAGTAATTAGTTAATTAGATACAGTAGGTACAGTATATGTGGATGTCCATCTCCGTTTGTGCTTGGAAAAGCACTTGAAAAATCTTAAGCAAAAACCTCTTGCCCTGTTCAGCATTGCTATTGTATGTTTTAATCTGCTCATACTCCTGGAACCACCTTGTTAAAGGCTGGGGTCTACCACGTATTCCTCTTGTCATCATAATTTGTGCATCTCTAATAGGCAAGGGTGACAATTCATTTCTATTTCAGAATCTTTCTGAATTACTGTATGTTAGACTTCTCACATCACAACCTAATAAGCATTCAGTTTTTTTTCTAGCAATTTGTTGCGGTATTCCTCAGTGACCACAAAGACATCCTTCATGACTTCCCAGAGTCCAGAATGCTGAAGTCTGACAAGATTAATAGGATTAATAACACATGGGAATTTATCCCTGACAATAATTCTGTTAACCACGGTAGTCCAAAGGGATCTGTCTGCATTTTACTGCAATAGTACTGGTATTAAAGTATTGTGTATTATTATTTTTTTATTTCTTGCATTGTTCATTCTCATTGAAGAGCAGAACATACTCTATTGTGTTTTTTCATACTACATATTGGTCTACAGTATATGCAATTTATGTTTAAAGAAAACAATCTCCAGGAAATTTAAATCCAAAGCACCAATACTGAAGCCCCTTGACCTGGCTATAGATTGACTGAGATATCTGAGAATGTGCAGGTTTGCACTGCTGTGTAGCAGCACTGAAGCCATGTGTCCAGTTCTGGTTCTGGGGTTCTATCTGTGTGGAGTTTGCATGTTCACCCAGTGCTCAGGTGGATTTCCTCCACATGTGCTCTGGTTTCCCAAGTCCACAGTCCAAAGACATACTGGTACAGTAGGTTAACTGGCTTCTGGGCAACCTGACTCTGGTGCAAGTGTGTGTGTTTGTGTGTGCCCTGTAATGGACTGGCGCCCTATCCAGGATGTTCCCTGCCTTGCTCCACTTCTTTGCTGGGATACACTCTGGCTCCCCCGTGACCACTAAATATGATAAAGTGGTTAGAAAATGGATGGATGGATTCTCTAAATACAACAGCCTTTTAATTTCTGTTAAGTGTATTGATTTATTTATGCTGTTCAAAGCCTAGCTGTAATTAATCAATTATATCTAATATTAAAAGACAACAAAACAGTTATTATGATAAATATTTAAACATTAGTGTGTAATGAAGTGAAACTTAGTCTTTATATCAAAACTTTATATTCAACTTTTAAAAGGCAATGTGAGATTAAATAAATGGAAATCACAGTAGTCCAAAGGGATCTCGTCATGTTGTTTTAGTGGTATTAAATTGTTTGCTTTTTTATCCAATTTTACAAATCCTAAAATCTCTGAACTGAAAACACGATTCCTAAGAATTATTAATATTGTAGTGTCCCCAAACAGTTGACTGTGCTGGTGGAGATTCTGGAGCTCTGCAGTAGTGGACACTGACTTGCTGAGCAGAGAAAGCTGACTTATTGAGTAAACGCCACTTTCACGTGGGTGAAACTCGCACAAGAAAGCTCCGATAATTATTAACAGATGCATCCAATATAATTGATGCAGTGGGTACATTAACTTGACTGTGAGGCAAGTGAAATTAGCTACATAGCAACAAATGGCAAAAATAAGATGATGTTAATTACACACAAAGACTATGTTAATAAGACAAACAAACAAGAAGGTACTGTATGTGACATTATTGTTGTTTAAAAGAATTGCATGGCAATCAGCAAAATTCTTAACATACCTAGAACTCATGACTCATGACTCAGGATCTGTACCTGTGGCTGGAAGGTTGCCGGTTTGTATCCTGTGGCCGGCAGGGGAATCCTACTCCGTTGGGCCCCTGAGCAAGGCCATTAATCCCAGCTGCTCCAGGGGTGCTGTATAAATGGCTGACACTGCGCTCTGACCCCAAGCTTCTCTCCCTGTCTGTGTGTCTCATGGAGAGCAAGCTGGGGTATGCGAAAAGACAAATACCTAATACAAGAAATTGTATATGGCCAATAAAGTGATCTTATCTTTTAAGTTATTTGAAGTGTTACATGTTAACGAAGAAGACAGAGGTAATTAATGGCTTGTGCTTAAGAGTGCTCTGTGCTTGAAGTGCTGTGACGCAGGAGGTCACATCTGTGATAAGAGCAGCCTCAAGGTTCAGGCTCTTGATAAGTGGACTTTGCTGCATGGGAGAAGGTACTTGAATGTCAATATGCGTGTGCATAGGGATGGAAAGAAAAAATATCTCAGATTGATTTGCTTTACAGGTAACATGCCTGCAATGACCTACTTTGAAAAGTTAGTGTGCATGATTACTGGTGTGTGACCGATGGCCACACTGTCTGCTGCAAAGTGGCATTCAGATAGCAGATTTGTTATGTCTAAAGTGGGCAAAGTCTGTTGAAAGCAGGGTGCTGTTGCCAGAGACAAGTGAGATAGATGCAGATGACTTCACTGACTGTAATATTGAAGATAAGAGTTGGGGGGTGGCTGTAGTACCTCATTCTGGTTCTGCATTTGCACAATATGGATCTCATAGTTTTTCTGCAGACTCTGAACATTCTGTTCCAAACATTCTCTGGTAAAAAAAAAACTCCTTCAAGTTTACAAAAGCATGAGCTGCTTCAACATGGGAAGGAACTGCTCTTGAATTAAATTCTAAAACTATATGAAGCATCTTTGTAGTAATGCTGGGACATTTTTTTTAAACGTTATGCGAAAGAAGGTGCTGATCTGAAATTCTGAAATGCTGTTGCATTCATTGACCACACAATTGTGCTGTTTGCTGCAATAATTGAGACAATGGTACCTGTGAGGTCAACATTGAAGCACTGTGCTGGCACAAATCAGACTCACTGTCAGCAGAAGCAGCCCTTGAATTCATGATGCAGCATTTGCAAGCTGAGCAGACTACACTTTACTGAGAATTGAGACATGTTCTGCATCATCCCCTCTAAGAACACCACACATACTGCTCAGGTAGTGTACTGTATGTTGCAGTATCATCACAATGCAAATGGACAAGCAAGACACCAGTTCTGATACTTGAGTGGTTCAATAGAGAGATCCCGAACTAGCTACTCCACAGAAAAACTGTCCTAAAATTAAAAGAAAGGCTTGTCTTCATTTCAAAGTCTATTGAATCTGAAACACGACAACCAGAAACCAGTGGAAATTCCACAGACCAACAGCAGCAAGCAATCTCTTTTGCAAGTAGCATCTACATTAAATCTGGATATGCAGCAAAGTGTAATGGATGGTACAATGATAAGTGGTGACATACTGTATATTAAAAGATACCTTGTCTTTTCACAGTCAATGCCTGAGACCAAATCCAAAAGAGCATTTTCAACGATAGGACACAAGATGCATACATTATTCCTTTTATCTTAAATGTTCAATTAAAAACATTATTTTTATTATCTAAAGGTATCATTATATAAAATAACTATACATATAGGTATTATAAATATGTTAGGTGTTCAAGTTTAAATGCTCATTGTTAATTTATTTTAGGTATGGTTTGTAGCGCATTTCTCATCTTTTTTTCAATGCAGCACTCGAGACATAAATGAAATGATTGCTACTTGCCTGTGGTTTTTTGCCCTTCTTCACTCACCGGCACTTTTCAGACATTCAAGACAGAATTGCTGCTGTTTGCTGTTCCAGCAGCTGTAAATTGGTTGTGTTGTTACGTAGTTGTGAAAACTGTCCTTTTTGACACAGCGGCAGACAATTCTTCGTTGTACTCGATTGACAGATTTTGCCTTATAAATAGCAGGTTTGACATTGAAACTTTGAACTGTATCTAGTAACATGTTAACATTAGTTGCGTGTTAATATGGTAACCTTTACTGCGGTAGAAGAGAAGTGCTACACCTTGTAAACAAATGATCACATTCAATGGTCAAATGCAAAACGTCTCTGCATATTTTCTCAGCTGGACAAATCTGCAATCCTCATCTAATTAAGTTAATTATGGTAAATATAAGTGTGTTAATAAATTATGATATTTTAAAGATCAAGAAATAGACTTTGTAATAAAGGTTCAACTAAGCTGTTGGTAATTATGCTGTTGGTAATTAAGTGGTAATCCACTTTGCATTGGATAGTCCCATTTGCTGTTCCAAAGTATGGTTTGATCTCGGTCAGGAACTGCGGCTACCCATCTTCTCCGTGTACCAGCAAGCGTTTCATCCGCTGCTTTGAGATCTCAGTTACTCACTTTTCCAAATATTTGGAGATTTGTATAAATTAAAAATGTAGATGATATAATTCAACATCTCCAAAACCCAGTCTAGGCTTTATAGCTGGTTACAAAGAGATATCTCCTTATTTGTAGAATTATTTTAGTTAAAACGGAAAGTATTTCCGGATTTATTTACCCAGCATCATCAATCTCTATCCCCACTGCAATAATTAAAAATATAAGATTAACCTTCTCCTACATCTGGAGAAAGAAAACTCCGGACAAATGCAAACTCGCTGTTGGCCAATTGCGTCCCGTCCATTTGAAACCTTTCCTCCCGTTATCTGGACGGTAGCAAAACACCACCAAACTCTCCGTTAACAGGCGTTCCACTCACGATGGGCTTCAGAAGAACTTCCGATGATGTCGTCAGCTGGTCTACACTCCAGTCCTGTGCAAACACCTGACCTACCAGTGTCTGCTGAGCCTCATCTCGCGTTCATCGGACCATACTGTGGATAACATACAGGAAAGTGGATATACTGTATCTACAAATGCGGCTTGTTTCGCATTCGCCCGCAGCGTTATTCTCGCGTACATCGCACTCACTTTCTATGCATGGAGTGTGGTTCGAACAAGCAGGGAAGAGCAAAAAATTGTGAAACGTTTCTGGGTTCTCACAAACCTGTTAAATCTCAAGCCCTTTCCTTCATGTTCCTTAATCTTGCTTTTTCTCCTGCCCTCTCTTCTGCTACTCCCTTCTGGTTCGTCTCTCTAACCCATTCTTCCCATCATCTGCTGCTGCTGACACCACCTTCTCCGCCCTGGTTCCTCTTTCGCTTTACCTTATATGAATGCAGGGAGCTCCAAGCCGCTGCTGTTTCTGAGTCAGTGCAGCGCCTTCTCAACTACAGCATTAGAGCTGGAGTCTGGAGCCGTTGCCCATATTTGAGATATTCTAGAAAATGCCCAGCTGCCTGGGTGGGTATTGATTGGGCTGGGACCCCCAGAGGTTTATTCTCTCCCGATGAGAGTTTTTGTTTTCCTCTCACAGTGCCCACATGGTCATGTTGAGTTGTCAACAGTATAGGAATATGTTCATAACATGTTTAGTCCTATTACAGAGTCGGTAGGAAACTCAGCAGTTAGTCCCCTGCGCTTAACTCTTTGTGAGATCTTTGTTAACCCTCCTCTGCAGCTCATCAACACATTCTTATCTTATTAAACCACTCACCTAGGTCATCGGAAGCCTGCTCCCCTTACATACTGTCCAGTAAACCTAAAGTATACAAATGGCCTTAAAACCCAGCACTCCTCCAGCTTTCTACCCAAGTCCCGCAATGACTCAGTTCCATGTGGTCTATAATTCTGCACTGGTGGTCTGGGGTCCTGCTTATTTCTTCTGGGGGTCCTAGCCTCCTCGTCCCATGGCCAGGGTTCAGCCAAATTTTTACTCAACACTCCTTAATCCTTTCAGGACACTTTCTTTTTGGGTGGTGTTATTGCTAGTGGGATATCAATATCGTATTAGTACACTTAATAAAATGGATTTGCAATTTTGGACTATTTTAAAATGTGTCAATAGTAAGACTGTCCCTGCAAATGGAAAACAATCAGAGTTTTATAATTAACAATAAAACAGGCAAGGAGGCTGTTATTCTGGCTCTGTGGTTAATATAACCCATGCTTACAAGCTGCTAACATCCTAACAAGTATTTCAGTATCTGCCTTGCCTCTGTTCATATTGTTCTGGGTATTTAGTCTAAATCCTATATTTTTTATATGTCTGCTCAATTTTCCTTTTTTAAAACATCCCAGATTCATGAAACAAATATGTACACTATATGTTCAAATATGTATATCTCCTAGAAGGTGGTAACACATTTTATTGCATTAACTGTAACTTCACACCCATAGGAAAATTAAATGTTTATACAATCAACATGCAATTTCTAGCAGTGTAACAATTTCCAATTGTTTAATGATGAATTACTTTCTTTTATTTTCTTCTTATGAATGAAGCAATCATATACCTTTCGTTCAGTATACTCCTGATGTTAGCTACTGTAACGCCTAGGTTGGAGATACAGTAGTTTTGAAAACTGATCAGACCATTTGATTAGATTTTCTTTTGCCATTACAACAAAGTATATGACTGTCTTTAGTGTTTTAAAACAAGGTATTAAGGGTGGTTTGTTTTACATCTTCTATCAACTGTACATACAGTACATGTACTGTACATAGCTATATATTTTTTACTGTTTTAGTGCTTTAAGACTTCAAATTTACCAGTCCAATCCAAAGTAAATGCCATTTTATGTTTCTTTTATTTTTTTCTATAGTTTTTGTAACACATTTTTACAACATAACAACATGAAACGAATAAGACCAGTAAGACCAGAACACAAAAAAGAGAGCTAACATAAAAGATACCTAATGAAAGTGAATACAAAAAAGGAAACTCTTTAAAGAAACCTGTACACAGCCAGTTGATCATTTGAGCCCCACTCCTGGGTGCACAGTGGGAGCAGATTGAGAATGAGCAACAGATGGGAGAGTGTTTCTTTAATATAAGAATTATTTTGATCTTCTGAAGAGCATTCGGCAGACTGCACAGTTTTGACCTATCATTGATTGAATGGTTGAGATCATTAAGGCAAAGGAGACCGCAGTCTTCCTTGTGCATTCTGGGACCACAGCTTTCACCAAGCATGCCTGAGAGGACTTTTGTGTAAGGCCTCTGGCCACAGCTACTGTATGGGCTATTCCAGTAGTCTTTGGTGAAGACCATAGCATATATATTTCCAATGCTTAGGAAATAGGAAAAGTAAACATCATTCTGCTTTTATAAAGAACCTAATATTTATTATTAAAAAACCCAAAAGAATGGGAAACAAAAGATATACAGTACAATTTGGGTAATAATGTTCCACATCATGATCTGACCATGTACTGTACATGTACAGTACAGTACAGCAATGTATCTCTAATATGCATTATATACAGTACAATTAAATATTTTTCTGATATTGCTGTTCTGAAGTACCCCCTCTTTCTTAACTTGAGCAAGCATTGTTACCAAATTGCAAAGTTCTGGAAAATTTAAGGGAATACTGAATTTTATGGAGAAACAGCAACTATCTCCTGTGGTCTCAACAGCATCACCTCAGCAGCACTGTAACTATGACAACAGTGACGTTAGGATTCTTTTAGTTGTTAGCAGGAGGACCCTATGAGCTCCTGTTAACCCATTTTAAGCATTTTGTCATGCTGATACTGCTACTGGTAATTCTAGGAGGAAGGTATAACACTTTTTAAACAGTTTTAGTGGAATGTCACCAAGTTTCTCTTTAAAAACTTTGCATCCTCTGTCCACTGTGCAGAATGTGTCGTAACTGACATCTAGGATGTAATATACCACTGTGTACACAGATTAATGATAATCTGTGTCCCATGGAGCCCTGATAACAGTGTCCATTCTGTCAAAGCACCTGGTTCGAAAGACTGTCTTTCTCTTGTGGCATATTGTACTTTTAATGGGAAACAGAAAAGGTTTAACTTCAAAGATTTGTTTTCGAAGATAAAAATATCCCAAATTCATTTCAAATCTTAACTTGAAAAAAAATCAACAAAATGTTAAATTAAACTCAAGATAAAGCTTTGTAAACAAGGTTACAAATCAACCCAGCAGACTTTCACTAACAGAGGTTGTATTTGTGATAAAACTACTAATGTATGAGATAATTGTACCATGAGATAATAAGCTTTATGTTGTCCAGTCCCCAACATCAAAATCAAATCTTAAATATTTCTCTTTACAATAGTCAGTTTCCAGATCATAGACACTCACTGATGTAAAATATCTTCAGGGGCCTAATTTGTGAAGTATAATGCAAGTAGACAAGGCTATATATTATTATTAAAGCTGAGTCTCATGCATAATCTTCACTGTGCTTTTTTTGGAACATACACAAGGAAACTGTAGTTGAAGAGCACAAAAGAAAGAGAAGAAAAAACGTAACGTGAAGGTTCCTGTTTATCTTCAAGTTATTTTCAGGTCAGTTTTCAAAATCTGCATTTAATCATGCACTGCAGTGTAATCCATCTATCCATCCATTTTCTAACTGCTTTTTATCCAATTCGGGGACACGGGAAAGTCAGTGTCTGAACCACCAAGTAAAAGAAACAAGGCAGGATACAACTCCAGTCAATCGCAGGGCAGACACAGACAAAATACTGTACAAACACAGACACACATACTGTATATTCACACCAGGGACAGTTTTCCCAGAGGCCAATTAGCCTACCAGTTTGGTTGCCAGTTGGACACAGGGAGAACATTAAAAACTCGACACAGACAGTACCCCAGGGCTAGAATTAAACCTAGGGCCCCAGGGCTGCTAGGCAGTAATGCTACCCACTGTTTCACCATAATGCCACTGCAGTGTAATTATAAACATTAACATATAACTAAGCATTGCCCTTTGTAGAAATCATTTTCTTCATTCTTATTTTATTCAAAGTTTTTTGGGGGGGTTTTAGCAGATGGTGTTCCTATGATTATGACAAAACTGTACAGACTGCTTTGCAGAGGGTGTGGACATGTCAGTCAAATTCAAAGCAGACTGTAATGGATATTGTTTTGTTTGCAATTGAACCCTGATTTTAGATTAATGGGGTCTCTATGTAGGAGAAAATTCCCATGAAGATGTGAGATTACTCCAAAAATACTATTTAATTGTTTTTCTTTCTTTTACAAGAAATTATTAATGCATTGTCTCACAAGTCATATGAAGCGTGCCGGTATATTTTTCTTCTTGTTATTTTTTTAACAAGTTTTGTGAATTGTATGAAAAAATAAAACAGTCATTGATTTCACATATTGTGTTTCCAAACAGTGACTGATATCTTTTTTAAATTTCCTTTCTCTTTCTTGTTCTGAATTGCATAATCCACATGAAGGTGGAAAATACAGATAGAAAAGTCACAACCTTAAAGAAATAGAAACCTGAGCTGATCTGGGTTCAGTCCTGACCTGGCCTGAGAGCATTTTAAACAGACACCAGTTGTATGTGACATTTCAGAAATGATTGAAAGGTGGGGATAAGATTATCAGAAATAGCCATTTGACATGTGTGGAAGTACTTTGTATATTTATAATGCATATGCAATGGTGACTTCTAAATGTCCATTCACGGTAATAACAGAGTGTGACCAGAGTGGATATATGGCTGGAAAATATCTTGCAAAAAGTGTTTGGATTCAGAGCACTATGGGGCATTCACTTGCATGTGCCTTCTTTGGTGTTCTCTGGAAGTGGCCCTTTTCATCACAAATTAAAATTAATTTCAAACCTTTGCTGAACTGTGCTGTGACTTTTGGCGTCCTCTACCATATACAGTAAGCCAGAGATAATATCAAGTATTTTATCATTACAAAACATTGAGGGTACTGAATACACACACTTTCAGAATGACTAGCTTCTCTGCTAGTTATACATTTTTCTTTCAAAACATAATCAACGCTCACTGTGCTTTTAGTAATACTTTGTCCTTTACTCGTTTGCCCTTTGCTGTTGAGCATGATAAGTAAAATGCTGTAAGATTGCCATGGCGATGTAACTAGTGGAGCATGTCCTAATAAGATGCTAGTAACTGCAATACAGCCGAGACCTTCAATTTAAAAATTAAGACCTCCTAAATTTGTGTATGGATTCTTGCTCTGTTTCCATTTTTCCACCTGTCTGGAATGGGATCCCCTAGGGTTTTCACTGCGTTGAATCCGACTTTGTGTTTCAAAGCTCATCACATCCATCAGTGAGAATTCACCAGCCTCGTCACACTGATTGTGACACTCAATCCCGATGGACGAAAAGGATGCTGTGGATGAAGTGTTATCTATGACTTCAAGTAAAAAAAAAAAGGAGTGTAAGTGTACTTGTCTTGCCCTTCAGCATAACCTCTGTGAAGATACGACATGAGTAAATCAAAAATATTTGTATGTGTTTATCTCAGTTTCTTATGATTTGTTTGTGAGATTCAATTTGCTTTTAATATTTTAGGCATCAATTGACATGAAGGCATTTCTTTTTCAGTCTCCCTGTGTTTAGACTCCCCCGCATTTGAGGATTTTGTGACATGACAATCCCCAATAAAATCAATTAAATGCAAATAAAATGGGATTTGGGGTGTCTGAATTAATTCGAACTATTAAAACATCTCTGTAAATGCATAAGAGTTACATTTATGCAGTGTTTACTGTACTGTATGTGCACTTTAATAATCCAAAAGTGATTTACATCAACACTCAAATGAAGCTGTGCTCTAATAGTGTACCACCCTGCAGTCACCTTTGTGTGTATTGTTCTAATGTGCTAAGGATCTGTATAAAATGTAATCTCCATATTCTTCAGCTAATGACTTTAGGCTGCAGTGTCTATGAGCTTAATATGGTGTCTGAATATTAAACTTAGACATTGCTAATTAACGGCACTAAATTAAGTAGCTCAGCAAACAGAATATTCAGTCTGCACAACACAGTACCTTAAAAACAGCAACATCATTTGAATTGTTGGTAAACATTTATTAACATTCTTTCGACCTGTTAAACAGACTCATGTAGTATCTACCAACCAGGTAGTTATGATCATTTTAGAACAGGACTCAAACTGACAGGGTTTTTTTTTGCTGCTTTTTTATACCATGAAATATATACTGTACATATATTTTTATTGATAAAAATGTAAAAATTTGTGTCTGGGCCTCTTTAGAGTACGTATATTATGTAAAAAATAAATAATACTGTATATTTGTATCAGTCATTTGGCATGTTGGGGGCTCCACAGCGCTTAGAAGAGAACGAACTCTGGCTAGAATTATCAGCAAGCACCGACACAGGTTGAGCATTCTTCTTCTGCATATTTTAAAACAGAGAGAGCAAAATGTGCAGCCTGTTTTGCATTTTTTAAGAAAACTTTAAATAAAATATATCTATTGCTAAATTGTTCCATATTAATCAGTGGCTTTTGTTTGGCTGAAACAGTGAGGGCATCTGATCTCAGGAGCACAGTATACTGTAGGCTGTGTACCGCAGATTATAGGCCCTAGCTTTGCCATTAGTCTGGTATTATGAGAGATGTCTGCCGGTGTCCTACTGTTGTTTGAATGGGTTCCACAGTGGGCCAGGATTGTAACCAGCCAGTATACTCTTTGCCTGTCAGGAAACTGTAAGCTTGTACTGTTCTCAGTGAGAGCTGCATCTGCCCTCCCTCTGATACCTTCACTCTGCTCCCGTTCACTCACACTCAACACTCAAAACAAGGAGCAAATAGAGTACATTTGTCTGTTCTGTTTTCATCATTCTTTCTGAGTGCAAAGCTCTTGCAGCAGTGAGCTTAGTTCATAAACGCTTTAGAATTCTAAATTAGATTACAGTAAAAAAGGGAAAAAACCTTAGAGATTCTATCAATTGTCTCATATTAAAACTTACCAATTTAATTTAGAATTAGGAAAGTCACTACAAAATAAAACATTTTGCTTGTTCATCAAAACTACAGCTGGAAAAGGCATATCTAATGAAATGTTGCTTCGTTATGTACAGTATCTCTCTCCCTAAAGGTGCCTCATTTGATAAGCAGCAAATTAATGCAAGGATAAAGCCGTGACCTTTTTGTAATTCACTGTACATACCAGTTAAAACTGATCATTTAAACACATCTAGTGTTTTTCTTTATTGTTAATGAGAATTAATAGAAATATTGGTTTTAATAAAGAGCAATTCAGCTCCAGTTTTTGCATAATTTAAAAGGAAATTTAAAAGGAGGTTTGTTTTTATTACATATAATGTTTATGTGAGGAATGCAAATAAATACTGTACTATACACATACAGTAGATGAACAGTAAAGTACAGACCAATGAAGATGTCTACAGAAAGACAAACTGTAACTACCAAATTCGCTAAAAAGAGTCAAAGAGGTTAATATTGTATAAATCTTTATTCACGTGTTCCCATCGCAATGCTTACTAGATCTGTTTTCCACTCTTCATCATCATGCATCATCAGCATACTTTAGTATTTACTTTAGGAAATCTAATTTTTTTACATTCACACACCCATAAACGTTTGTTTAAAATGGTCACACAAGGGAACTATTTAAAAATGACATTGTTAAAAAAATAAAGAACTGTAATTAAAAGCGCAAAACACGTTATTAATTCTAAACGGATTGTCGTGATTTGTATTTTTCTATTTAAAAAGCACATTGAAGAAATTAATGTTCATCCTTCCTCTAGAGGGCAGTGTATCCTTCTTTTATTTTGATAACGTTTTAAACGTAAAGAGCTAATACCATTTTTTTTTTTGTTGCGGTTTGAGGAATACATAGAATGGGGAATATTAGTAAGCGAAATTTAATGATACGGTTTTTTATAGGCTTTTGCTGCTCTTAATAACTTCTGCTTTTCACTTTCCCTGCTGGAAATAATTCACTCTTATCTAAAATAAGGTATCAGTAATGAAATACTGTAGTCAGTGAAGCAAAGTGCCCAAGTGCCCAAGCTCTACAGGAACTCTTGGATTGTCTTTAGGGGATCTGAAATTCCAGAACATCGAATATTTTCCAATAATATTAGGTACACCAGGTATAGATACAATTATTAGATAATCATAGACAAAAATTGTCAGAGTGTAACATGACAAAAGGGTATTGTCCTCTGAATATAAGTTTCCCCACTATACTGTATGTTCAGGTTGCTGTTGTTTAGACAATTATTTTTAATATCAGCATTTTGGACTTTGCTTAAAAATTTGTATTCATTGATAATTTATAAGTGACCATGCCACACACGAATGATTTTATTGCAATAGCACTCCATCACCTGATGTAACTGATTCGGCAAGCAGAAGTAGCTGTTCATAGCCAGTAATTCTAAGCTGGAAAGGCATCATGGCCAAACACGGTCTATTAATGACAGGCCACCACCTGGGACACCATGTGTCATCTCGTCATGCTCAATCTTCATGGTGTTTTCACACGCCAGTCAGAGTGCATCCAAAACACGAGGTGGCAACAACTTTCACATCAAAACTTCAACTAAACAGAATACAGTATGTACAGTAGCTTTCAGTTACTGGGGCTAATAAGTCATTTTTGGCTGGTCTGAAGACCACACAGAGAACCAGGGTGACCCACCAGTGCACAGTTCAGTACAGTACATCGATGCAACTGAATGAGGTGCAGTATAAACATAACCTCAAGTGAATAGCCAACTGAGGAGCAACAGTAAGTTCTCTTTAGCAATAAATTATGATTTTGTGTAAACCTACCTGATTGCTGTTGGAGAATGTAGTGCTGATGTGCAGAATGAGATGATAACTGTGGTGTAGAACCGGCCAATCGATGGGTAGGTCTCAGTATGATGGTATAAATGAGACTAGGCACTACAGACCTTTACCTGCAGAGGTCAATGATTAGCTGACCACTCTGCACTACATTAATTATTATTCCAGCCGGACAGAGGCTGAACTACAGTGTACAAAATAAAAGGAAAACTTCAGAATAACTGTGTGATGTTTGCAAAGCTTGAATGTTAACATTGTTTGGCATGGGATGTTAAAGTTAAAAGCCCTTAATTTACTGTGTAGAGCACAAAGTAAGCACTTCAATAAATAAGTTTAACTAATACAGAACATTGAGAGAGTTAAAGACATAAATATTTGGCTAGCGATTGCTTTTTAATGGTTTCCCTATGTGCCAATGTTAAAAGATGTACAGTAAATTCAACTTCTCAATTAAACATCAAATTATTATTTAATGGGTAGAATGAAACGTGACATGCAGAAAGAAACCATTTCATATTTTACACGTGTTTTCAGACCCCCTGTTTCAGTAATTTGTTTTTATTTTTGTTTTTGTGTGCTTTTCTGAGCATTTTGCAATCTTAATCCTGTAGTTCAAAAGCAGTGCTGGTATATTTAAAGATTTGGTTCCTTCTTTCAACAAGACCCTTCAAGACAATCCACAGCATCTCAAGGCTATTCAGTCTGAGGAATAAGACGGTCTGTCTCTGAGTACAGTCTTCATTCTTTGAAGAGTTTCCTTGGTAGACTATGAAGAATGCTTACGGCCACTGTCTGGCTAGTGTACAAACGTCCAGACAATATGCATTCCAGAGCTTGGTAGCATACAGTATCAAAGTGCACAATTCCTTGATATTCTGAAGCATTAAAGACATCAAGCCACAGGCTTCAGCCTTCTTTTCTGCATATTGCTTTTAACACGTTTTTGCAACTTGGTTTTTACCCATGGAGATCTGAAATAATGAAATTTAATTTAATTTAATTTGCATCTAATTTTCTTGAGCTTCTCTGAAGGCCTATGTCAAGTTTAATGCTCGGTGGTTAGCACTGCCGTCTTGCACTGCTGGAGCCCTGAGGTCAGTTCTAGACCTGGGGTACTACTGTACCTGCTTGGAGATTTTATGTTCTCTGTGTGGAATTACTCCAGGGACTCTGGTTACCTCATACTACACTGGTGGGTTAATTGGCTTCTGGGAGAACTGGCCCTGGTACGAGTGTATTCATGTCTGTGTGTGTCCTGTGGTGAACTGGTGTCCTGTCCAGGGTGTACCCTGTCTTGCACCTGTTGCTTGCCAAGATAGACTTTGGCTCCTTTGCAGCCCTGAATTGGATGTATGGGTCAGAAAATGGATGGATGGGTATTTGGTCTTCTACACCTGAAGCTCCTTACAGCAGTTCCTGTTCTCCTGCTTTTCTTAATACGAGTCTTTTCAGAAATTAAAGTCATTTCGTTTTTTTCTCCTTTATTTATTTCTGAAATTGTTGCTGTACTTTCTCATTTTAACTATTTTCACCGCTCATTGCCCAGTTGTTGTTGCTGTTTTTTCAGTACAGTACTTGATATTTACGTTTTCATTTTTATTTGACTTTTTACACCATTCACGAAAAGTCCCATTTTTTTTTTATTGGTAAGGGTTCGAAAAAAGTTGCGAGCGCCTCGTTAGGACCTGTGTGCCAATCTTGCGCTGCATGACAACGTCGAGGTCTGCTGTCGCCATCCTTAAATGCAGATCGCGGGAACGTTCTCAATATTAACAAAGCTGTTTAAAACAGGCGCTGCTTTTGTTCCATTGACAAAAAAAAAAACACGAAGATCAAAACGGCACTCGTCAATCACTTTGAAAGCACCCAATGGAGAGTGGACTCTCGTGAAAGCAGCTCAACTAATATTTGACGGGTGTGACACCTGCTTGACTGCGTCATTGCCTCTACGGCCAATCGCCGGAACCCGGGGAGAGAGGCACTGCTCCGGCGCTCTCGGACATTGATTCCAGTAGTGGTCAAGTGAGCTGGAGCAGAAGAACAACAGGCGGTAGTGCAGGGCGAGGAGGTGCGAACTGCTGTGTTAAATACAGTACTTAGGGCTGCAGCTGTGCCAGACTTGAGACTGAACTGCAGTACCCGGTGGATCTAACGCGAGTGGACTGGACTGTGTGAGCAGTCAGAGAGAAAAGTGGCTCTTGGTTGTTGTACGACATTGCTTCAGGCGCTATCTGTGATTCGGAAGACCAAAAGGTAAGCTCTGTGTGTTTGAATCTGGTCATGTCATTGCGCAGGTTTGGAGACATCGGCGTGTGGATTTATTAAAGTAAAATGGACTTGATTTTGCACAAGTTGGTTTGTGCGCTGAGGACGTACGGAGGAAAAAGTGATTAATGCTTTTTCGTTATTACTTACAGAAGTTGTGAATGCACAGGCTTTTACGAGACAATACTAAAAGTTACCATCCCATTATAAATCAGAAATTAAGTATTTTGTTGGCGCATCTTGAAACGTACTCTAGTGCCATGTACAGTATACAGTATTAAGACTGTACCTGCGTTTATCGGCTTCTTGTTAAACCGTTTATTATTATTGTGATCCTGAGTGTCTGTTATAAATAAAAACATTCAAACAGCTGGATAAACTAGTTTGCGATGTCGTCGAGACAATAAAAACGGAGGGAAAATGTCATTTTTAAGCATATGATCTATTGTAGTGAAGAATAAAATCTCATTGGTATTTGCATAGCGATGTTCCTGACGAAGGTACCCCGCGCAAGACAGAAACAATCTTTTTCCCCTCTAATTCGCTGTACCAGAATTCATTCTTTGAGCGGGGAGAAGTAACAAGTGCTCAAGCTGTCGTGTGCCGTGTGGACTCAGTTCAGAAGAATACCTTTATGCTATAGTCATTCACGAACCGCTGGACAAGTGTCAAAACAACTGGCTAGAGTACGCATGAGTACCAACTTCTGTACTTTGTAGGCTGAAAGATACGTTATTACTATCCGCTTGCTTGTATTTTTGTTAAAAAGTAAATAATTCGTCCCCTAAATTCAATAATGTAATTTGTAACATTTTGCGCAGTGAAACCCCAGCACTACCATGGCACCGGTGCGCGTCCTGGAGATGCTATTTTGATCGTTTGTCTGCTGGAGTCCTGAACTGGCAGGACCCTTGACTGATTATTTTCTAAACCCCGAAAAGCCTGCTGTGGGTTTTTTATGTACCTTTTGGTTACAGGTAGATCATGATTCATCGCTTTTAAGAGAAAAAAAGACCCTCCGTTAATCTAGCCTCTGTATTTATTGACCATTCCAAATAACGTAATGATAAACATAATCGGATTGTCATTTAAATCATGTCCCATCACACAATGGATTATCAGAAAACCTAAAGATAGACACCGTATCCAGAAAGAAACGCAAGACACACCAGAAATGTGAACAAAATAACCGCCGTCAGTTAAGGGGTTCCATTATTTTTTGTTTTTCATATATTTAAATGATGGCGACCATTCTGCATTATTGTTTTAAAAAGTTGCACATAGTGTATACAATTCTCAAAATCTGCTTTCTTTGGTGGCTTTGAATATAAGGTTAATCTAATTAACAGACGGTGTAATTAATCAGTTTGATTTATACAGTAGGCTAACCAGGGATTCACCGAATTTACAATACCTCTTTAGGTATAGCTTATTTTCGTAAGAATGTTCTTAAAGCGTGAGTGGTCCTCGGTCTTGTAAGAATTACTATATATTAGATAATGAAATAATGAAAATAAACTTTTAAATAACTAATATATACCGTATCTACAGTAGATACAAGCTGCAAACGTTTTTTTCCCCACACAGAGTTGGGTATTTTCTGAAATAAAATCTCAGACTATGATACAGGAGGTCGTCGTTGCTTTGTTTTTCTCAAAATGATTTTTGACAATCAAACCATGAAAATCATCAGAATGATTTTTAATCCCTTTATACAGTACTTAAAGTGTAATGAACATTGACAAACAATGGTAATGATTTTTTCCCTTTTGTGTTAGAAGATACAGTACCATCCTTTATTCTTTAAAAAAACAGCACGAAAAAATATCATACTGTGCAAAACCTATTTCACAGTTGTATTTAATAATTATGTATTGCATGTTTTTATGTCAGGTATGAGTGCCCTCAGTAGACAGTTGGGTTTCCTACACCATCTGTGGAAGACAACAATGAACACACTTCCTGCTGTTAAAGTGTTTATGGAATTGTTGACGTTTCATGGCTATATCACTGGATGATGACAATAATAGATGTCGAGAAGTCACAGGATGGGTCCCTGGTGTTCTGATTCTTCACAATTTCAGCAAATGAAATATTTTCAGCTTGTGACTTGAGACCCTCCCAAACACACTCTGTTGGACAGGGGTTCTTGCTGGCGCAGAAGCTTGAACATTTTCTGTCATATCTTGTGAAATTTTGACCCTTGTAAAAGGCTTCTCGCTGAGCAATTACTGTCCATATTTCTTGTTGGAGGAATGGAGATTCATGCTGCCACTTACTGTAAACAGAATCCTTCTTAAACCTTAATCTTAGCCCCGCAATGCATAAATCGCTTAACTAAACATCGGCTTTTATAGAGAAAATTTAAATGTATACTGAATCTGTCCTGGTGTAATGAAAAGGGTCATTATCAGGAACGTCTCCAGCACAGCCAACTGTCCTAAAATAAATGGACCATGGAAGCTTAGTGCTCAGTATTGTTTCCTGCAAGTGCTCCCTGAATATCCATGGACTTGGCACCAGAGTGCTATTATTTTAACTTGCAGTAAAAAAAGAAAGAAATGAGCCTCCCTGCAGAAAATATCTATGATTCAATCTGGCTTCTAGTTAAGAGTAGTCTGAGAAAGGAGGTTATGAGCAGTTTCTTCCATAAAGCCTCCTCCTGGACGATAGAAGGAGGCCTGAATCCCAGATATACTGTAGTTGGTCTGCCTGTTGACTGGGACCAGGAGTCTTTAGTGATCCCACCAATATCGGCCAAATAGCGCTGGCATATGGTGGAATAGAATGACAAATGTAAAAGGAAAGTACTAATTAGGAATGCATGAACTGAAGGAATGGAAAGGTAGATGATCTGATGTCATTTTTGGACCTGCATTACACTGTTCATTTGCTGAGGTAATTTTTAAAACCCGTCCGGAAATACTGCTTTATTGCAGTTTGCTGTTCTTTACTTGCTCTGCCATTGGAACTGAGAAGTATTATTACTTCATAAATGGGCTCCCATTATTGCTTCTGTCTGGTATTTTATTTGTGTTTTAAGCATTTCTTTATTTCCAAAATGCAATTAAAGTATCTGCATTTGCTGTATACTGCCTACATTGTTCTTAACAGCCCATCGATCACATTTAAAAAAACAATCATTGCTCATTAGGGAGCATAAAGTGAGTCACATGTAATGCACCTGAATGTTACTAGTTGTATGTTTGCAATTAGAGTTGCTTCTTCCTTCCATTCTAAAACTGTTTGTTTGCATTAAATGTTTCCAATAATGCTGTTCTTGTTTTTCTTTTTATTGCCATTGAGTTGGACACAAATTCATCAGCATTATCTTTTGTTTCCTAAGGCTGTGGCTGTTTCAGTCGTACTCTGTACAGTAAGTACAGTTAAACTAGGGTGGTCCAACCAGACTCCCAGAGGGCCTGTGTGTACTGTACGTGAAATCTCTAGATCTCGTTAAAGCACTTGAGAGAAGCTGTATAACTGGTCCCATTCATCCATTGATCTGTTGATTTGACTTGTTTAGAGCTGAGATGTCCTGGAGGACTGGTCTGCTGGTTCGGTAGTGGACACCCCTGAGATACAGTACCTGTACTGTATATGTACTGTAGCTGTGGAATCATATCAATATACTGCAGTCAGGCAGTACTTGATACCAGAAAATGTTATTATGAGTTTTGGCATTCTATAGTTTTGTAAGGATATTTCTTGAAACTAGTCCCATGAATGTTAAGTATGGCAGCAGTAGAAAGGAAATTACTCAGACAATGAATCAACTGGAGTAATTTGTTGAAAATATTTGCAGTGAAAGTGACACTTCACCTGTTTGATATCCAGAAATGAGTGTATTTTGAAGTCAATGGAATGAATTTTTGTGGGGGCAAGAGTAGTGAAAGAGCAAACTTTAATATCGGAAAGCTCTGAGATGTGATCCTGGGGTTGCATTCTCTTAGAGTTAGATTTTGCTTATAATTGGGTAAAAAAATGCATTTATGATATGTCATTCAGTTCTATAAGTAAAAATACCACTACAGTGTCAGAGCTAGTGCTCAGCTAAATAATGTGTAATATGGAACTTCTTATTTAATGTGCTATAATTTAAAATTCTGTACTGTTTAATAAATGTTATCTAAGTGAGTGATTTGTCTGTAAATTGCAATTATTTTTCATTAGACAACTATAACCTCTTGACAGAAAACCAATTAATTAGATAACAATTAAAATGTATTATCATTATCAAAAGAATAACTTTCACACACTGTAGTTACTGTAATCACATGGAATAAAACATGTGTGGTCTTGTAAAAAACAATACTTCTTCTCATATCATAGTCTGCAATTATAGTACCAAAGAAGATGGATTTTTGTGGTTTTGTTAGAAGTCTCTTTTTAGTTTTCAGTTTTCACATGAAAAGATCTACTGTAGCAATTGTTTTTCCTGTCACTCTGAGACTATTATAGAGTTCACGAATACCAAGGCATTCTAAACCCCGCTGGTTTGACTGTGTTGTACAACAGCATATCAAAGTATCAGAAACTTCAAATGCTGTTAACCTGCAGTACTTTACATTCATTCAGTACCTAAACAGAATACCATAGATGTATTTCAGTTTCTACCAGCGCTAGTTCAGCACATAGCCACAGGGTGGACAAGAGACTGATTAGCACAGGTGTTGTGGGTCTTGACCAAAATGTAGGTTTAATTTCCTCACATTTTTTTTCCAAATAACTGTATTGAGTCTTCAGTGCTTTGAGGTTCTTGAAAATCTCTGGTAAATTAAATTATGATTATTACAATTATTTATTAATTTGGTTGTACCACAGGTGAATTTCCGTATGACCTTCCATTACAGCATTTTTTGTCATATTAAATATGTCCATTAATGCTGTTCTTGTTGTTTTAGCCATTGAGTTTGACACAAATTCATATACATTGTGATTTGTCTTCCTAGACTGTGGCTGTTTCGGTTGCATGTGTAAAGTTAAACAAGGATGGTCCAAACTTGGTCCTGGAGGACCAGTGTGTCTGTGGGTTTTCTAGAGCTCTTTAAGCTACTAGGGAGAAACCTCTATCTCCCTGCTACTACATTGATCCGACAGCATTTCCTCCTGCAGCACATTTCCTTAGAACCCATCGTTCAGACACATTCCACTCTATGTGTTTCGGATAGCCCATTAGTGCCTGAATTAGGGAAGTGTGATGAGATCTGACAGCATGATGGTGATAAATGTGTTAGACAATTCATTTAGGCAAAAAGAGAATCTGGCTGGATGGAAACACATGAGAAACACCTGCAGGTCTGAAAGGATCATGGACAAGACTCATCGTTATTCATAAGACCTAGCACTTCTATTCTCTCTGACATTGGTGCACATCACTATCTGTGAAAGATGACATTGCAGATATTGGGGTCCAGGGTCTGTCATATGCTTATTTTTTCTAAACATGCCATGATTTCCTATTCAATGTTGGATTGATTTAATAAGCACACTTCACTTTGATGTGTCATCATATCTATTAAGGCATGAGACATGTTACACAGAGAAACAAGGCTATATAAAAGAGTCTGCTGGGGAATGGTTGAGAAGCAATGTCCTCAGAACAGACTAGATAATTTTTTAATGGATTTGTGCTTTTATTGTTCCAGTATCCTTATAGGCTGCCTGTGTTTATTTTTAAGATAATGTTTAAATTTTGGTATTATCTTATACCTTTAGAAAACCTTAAAATGAAATGAGGAGAAGGAATATATAAACCATAAATTAACAGTAACAACTATAAATATTCTTTAAGGAAAAAAAAAACTTTTTAACACTCGTAAAGAACACGGTGTATTTGTAAATTCTTTCAATATTCATTGCAATCTGTAAAGACTGGATTGTCTCCAACATACATGCTTTTGAAGCTTCATTTATTTAAAGTACTACTGCTACAAGGGATTTGCAGTGTGGTTTGTATTCAGATTTGCCATATTCTTCCTGAGAGATAAGTTCCATTAATTTAATCCATTTATCAGAAATGTGCTCATATTAATGTGAAAAGTATTGTTGTCCTGTAACAAAAGAGATTGTGGGGATGTAGACATCATGCATTATTTTTGTTTTTAAAAGATTACTTTATTGGTCATATACGATTTCTTGTATTAGGAATTTGTCTTTTCACATACCCCAGCTTGCTCTCCATGAGACACGCAGGAGGGGAGAGAAGCTGGGGGTCAGAGCACTGGGTCAGCCATTGTACAGCACTCCCGGAGCTGCTGGGTTTAAGGGCCTTGCTCAGGGGCCCAGCGGAGTAGGATTCCTCTGCTGGCCGCGGGATACAAACCGGCAACCTTCCAGCCACAGGTGCAGATCCTTAGGCACATAGTTATGAAGTTGCTTTCCAAATCTCCCTGCCTAAATCAGTGTGCTAATGTACTATTTTTAGTTGTTCTGGTAAAAAGAACAAATTTAACCATTTGTGTGTTCAGTAAAACTCTTCACTCAATTCCTGTGTAACCAAGGATTTAAATGATATTTTTTTTATTGTGGTGGTCTCTCTGATGGAATTGTAATGACCTGGGGCTGCCAGTAGAGGCCACCAATATCACTTTAAGAGTCTTTGTAAATAGCTCACTGATTGTATTGCTGATTAAATTAGAAGATTGTGATTTTTCATTTGGGGTGTGGATAGATGGTGTTTTATAGTAATTGTGGTCAGAAGACCATCTGAAAATGATGGTGAGTATTGTGTTTGTAAGCCTAGTGGTGTTTCATCTGAAGAAGACTACTGATTTATTTTGTGTTTCACCTATCAATAAAGTTACAGATTGCTCCTGGAACTTTATTTCCCTTCCCATGTCAGAGTCATTCATGTGCAAACGTCTCCACACTTCCATACTATGCATACTGCAGGGACACTTGTGTCTTTTTTTTTGTCTTTACAGTGGGCTCTGTTTATTTTGTTGTTTCAGCTCATCACTCTAATGTAGCCATGAAGGAAGATGAATGTGCATTTTTTCATTTGCAGTTTTGAACCAGATCCTTTTTTCACTCTATAGACCAAATCAGCAGATGTTTCTGAGCTAGTGATTCAAACCGAGAACATTTTGGCTCCATTAATTTCTATGCTGGTTTCCAGCTCAGTAGGGTTTAGTGTGTTGAGGTGAATTAGCCACAGTTTTCCTAAACCCAGAGGAATCCAAAGGCCAACATGATATTCTCCCTTAGACACCCTGCTCTGTGTCTCAGAAACATTGTGAGAAACAGGTCTCATAATGTGATTTTTAATATGTGTTAGATAATTCATTTATCAAAGAACCAAGGAATGTGTTTAAATCAGGGCCTAAAATTAATTTATTTTTACTGAAGCTATTAAAATGCTCTAGCTTTACTCAGTGGATAAATTTGAATTTGAATTGTATTTTTGAAATCATTTTAGAAACTATTCTGTGTTTTTTATTTTCTCCCTTATATATTGAATGAATTAACGGTACAACCAATAGACACCGTTCCTTCTTGTTCCTTTCAGTGATCCCTATGGTAGATCCACACTTCAAATAACAGAAACAGAGAAAACAGAAATACCTGTACTGTATATTCATCCATTTATGAATTATCACTGTACAGTATATACTGGATGCCTCATCTGAGCAAATTGTAATAGAATCCACATTTTATTTTGATCAATGTAACATTTGTTTCAAATACTATAACTTAATCATTTAATTATTGTAATGTCACATACTGTAAATATGCCATACTGTACCTTAGTATGAAATCATTCTCACGATTGATCTCAGCTTTCAAAAAAGTGTGTGTGGTTTTTACTGATGCTTCACATTATTTTCCATCTGTCAAATTGCTTGTGTGAAAATGGGAGCAGATTGCATGCATTTGTGAATGGAGACAGAAACTATGAATGATGTTATGCCTATTTAGTGATTATAATGTGAGGGTTATTTTTTGGAAGAAATAAGCTGATGCCGTCATGTCACTACGTTCCTGTCAGGACTTCTCTAACATTAATCAAATGTTCCAGTTTAATAGGGCATATTCTCCAAAACAAGTAAAGCCGCTTCTTAATGGAGATTTCAGACACCATAAGTGAAGGAAATTAAGGAACTTATTCTCTAAAGCGGTCTTGCACTTCCCCCAGTGTCATATGCTTATGACACTTACGCTTGTCTAAGAGATAAAGGAAATTCTTATTATTGACTAACCTTTAATTTTGTAGTTAAGCTTCTTTAAAAGGGCACTCCTGTGTCAGGGAAGAATTATACCTGAGGAATACACTAGCCAATTAATAGTGTCCTATCCTATTAGTGTGTAGAGGTCTATCAGGATGAAAGCTGCCAGCGAAAAGAGCTCAATTAGAAACCTTATTCAGTCACTGAAGTTTTAAGACTGTGGCTACAGGAAATTGTTAAAGCTCCCACTCAGTTTTAGACTTGACTAATGTGGTCTGTTCATTGACAGACTGAGGCAAAATACCAAATGCAAATCAGTTTTGATGAACTGCATTGTAAATATGAACGGCATTGTAAATACAAAACATAAAAAAGAAAAATGTATTTATATGTATATAGTAATATTTGAAATTATGTATGGTTTAACCACTATGAGCTTAGGGCACTGTATGGATAACAACTGCCAGTTGCTTTTCCAGATACTGGTTAGGGAGATAATTTGCTGTACCTAGATTATATAATATAGATTAAGGAAAAAAGAAGATAAGGAACTTGGGTGAGTCAGTGTAGCGTTTGTATGTTCACCCTGTGTTCATGTGGGCTTTCTCTGGGTGCTCCGGTTTCTTCCCACAGTCCAAAGACATACTGGTCGGTTAATTGACTTCTGGGAAAATGGGCCCAGGTGTGAGTGTGTGTGTGTTTGTGTCTGTGTGTGCCCTGTGATGGACTGGTGTCCCATCTAGGGTGAATCCTGTCTTGCGCCCATTGCTTGCTGGGATGGTCTCCGACTCCCCTGTGACCCTGAATTGGATAAAGCATTCAGAAAAAGGATGGATGGAGCTACAGTATATAACGTTTTGTAATGAAGAACCTACCATGTGAAGTGTCTTGTAAAATCACAAATCAAATCTGATTTATGATTTTATTAAGAATATCACGTTTATCCTGTTTACTAATCCGCAGGATGGTTTTAGGGTTTTAGGAAAGGAGAATCTGTACTGTACAGTGGGTTTCAAAGGCATATGAACTGATTTATACCAAAGTACTTTATAGTGTGGAAAGTGACCAGAATTGTGAAATCTAAAACATGTTGGGAACTCAGCTAGAAATATTGGAAGAACGAAAAAGGATGTCTTCAACACAAAGAGAAATATAATGTTTAGATCTTGGAATATCAGTAGTGGCAATACTGTTGTGCTGTGTAATAGGCTGCACCAGTGGTTCTATTGAAAACACAAACAATAGAGGAGGTTATGGACATTTCTGCCAAGTGCCTCTGTACATATAAAATGACAGACCCAGTCTGAACGTATTCTGAGGGGGTAAAGTGTGGAGTACAACCATATACTGTAAATAAATTAGTAGCCAAACACAAAATATTTAAGAACAATCCAAAAGCAGTTCCATTGGAAATTATGAAATATCTTTATTTTTATCTGAAGAAATTAGTATATTTTAGCGTATTTGATGAGATGCTTGGACAATAATGTGGAAAAAAAGGTAATGGATTACAAATCCGCTTTTCAGAAATCCAGTTTGATGGAAAATAGTAGACTGTACTGTCCATTTCCGTCTAGTTATAATTTACCTTTGTTAAAAGCTAACTGTTACAATGTAGAAAAAATGTGACCTATAGCTTAAACATTAAAATGCATCTTTATCTTTTCTGAGAAGCTGGAAAAAAATCAAAGTTAAAACGAACCAGTTTTCCAATGCTAACAGTAGCTCAGATAGACAGCCATCAAGGCCAAGAAATTTCTGCTTTTGCACAGAATGAGCAGCTGCCTTGATTCCTGCAAAGTTATATGACCCCACCTGCTCAACGGTCAATTGGGGTAATTGCCATGGTTTCAAGAATTCTTTGATCTTCTCTAGACCCATGTTGGCTTCAGAGGCATAACGATGTGAGTAGAAATGAGTGTAGGCTTTGGTGACCTGTCCAGGACTAGAGAACACTATTATTGATAAACAGTATATTCAATATGTTATAACTCTTTCAAACGTCTCCTTGGCCTCACAGAGGCATCCATATTGTATATTTTAATGGCCTTAATAGAAGCTAGGTGCTCATTTTGTTTTAATCTATAAGCGAGACTACTAGAACATTTAGCATGCTCTTGTTTAAACCAGCATTTAGCAAAGTAATATCTTTGATGCCATTCTCCTTTTGAAAAGAAGCGTAACTGAGCATTCCAAGAAGGAGCCACGTTTATAAAGTGCACTTTAAAAAAATAATTTACTTCAATGAGCCCCCAGAATGTACTTGAGTACTGTTAACAGTGATAAGAATACAATGGAAGAGCTCCCAGTGCAACAATGAGCGCATTGGCTCATGACTTGTACAGTACTTTACTTTCTTTAGAATCAGAAGCTTCACTAAAGGTGTATACTGTGGTAATAAAATGGAAATATGAAATAAGAATTTGTTCTTAATTATTATCTGTAATCAGAGGATATTTTAAGGCACTAAATTAAAGTTTTTTTTAGCTTTCAAGGACCAAGTGACAAGCTTTAATAAAGCCTAAGTAAATTATAGTAATAAATGGTAAATGGATAGAATAATTAATCATCTGTATTGGATGATTTAAATTACTAAAACAAATAAACATTACATTTAGCTTTGATTTAGTACAGTACTTTAACATATTCCCTAGTTACAGGAATAATAAATATCAGTATCGGTAACAATTACACAGATATTTATAATTAACTGTTTTTTGTTAATTTCACGTAATGTCATGTTCTCACTAAACATGTGGATTTCATTACTTTAAAAACCGATACTCTCTATCCCCAAATTAGTACTTCAGCAGTTTTCAGGATTAGTTGTTTTTCTAGTCATTATGTCCTATCTCATTACCTTTTTGACAATGGTACATTCTTTCTGATTATATTTGGTTATGATGTTTTTGAATGTACTGTAGTTATATCTGGGCATCTTATATGGGTTACCAATTACAGACAACATCTTCAGACAATGCATTTTGTCAAGACCAATTTCTTTGTGCTGTGATTGTAAGTGTAACATGTAACTCAAAACAGAATGACATTTTCTCAAAAAATACTTGTTTTTAGAAGTTAAAATGTTTAGTTTTTTAATCCTTTTACATGACTGAACAAGATATTAAAAAAAAACATTTTCCCCAAATGTAGCTTCAATGCCTTAAGTGATGTAGCACAGTATACTGTATGTTAATTTTCTTTCTAAAGTCTTCTATATTCTGACTGCAGCAGTTGCTTATAAATATTTATAAATTTCCACTAGCCTCTGTCTTACAAAGTGTAGCCATGGAAAAAGTGCTTCTTCATATACTGTTAAACCTGAATTCTGCTCTTCACTTTCTTGTTGAATGCTTGAGCCTTTGTGAATTGAAGTTTTAAGCATTTTTTTCTGACTACGTTTTGGCTTAGAGACCAAAGCTGTGATGTATATTGCCCAATGTAATGTTTTGTATATACACTGTGTACAGAGAGGAACATAAAAATTGATTAAAGTCTGAAAACTGAAGGATATGCACTCATTTGACAAGGTGCCAGTAGAATAGTCAAGCATTTCTGTTTTTTTTTTGCTTTCTCTGGATGTCATTAACATTTCAAACATACTGTATTCCCTCTGTATGTTTTTCAGTGACCTTAAAACTTTTGTGTAGCACTTTAATTTAAAGTGTAACAAGGTTCTGATAGACCTAGTACCCTTTCTGTTTTCAGAATGAATAAAATGTACAGTTCTTATGTAAAGATGCCGTAGTTTTGACTGTTGCCTTATATGGTCGACCACGAGCAATGACTTCTTAAGGCTTAACGTCTTCTTAAGTCCCCTTGAAATGGCCATATTTGGCTATTTCAATAGTTTCATCTGCACTGTACAAATTTCACCCTAATAATTGTGCTTCAATTCAAAATCAGGAGCCCAGTATAACCTCAATTTACAATTTATGTAATTGTATTTAGGCTTTTCTTATTATTTTGCTTAATATCTTGTTAATTTGAAGAATTAGAGTACTTGAAAGCATTCACGCATTTTGTACATTTAAAACTGAAACCTAATTTATTCACAACTGAAATAAGACCGAACGAGAAATTAAACCTTTTAAGGACTTGGCCACTGTACAGTTTATCACAACTGTAACTGAAACAAGTGTTCACAGAAAACTACAGAACTTCTTCCTTTCCTTTTTAGACGGAATAAATTAGCAAATAAACAGGGAAACCAAATAAATGCATTATATTTAATGCAACTTTGTTGTTAAGAGCTCAGGTGCGACATGCATATGGGTAATCACAAAGGCATACTTTGTACCCTACTGTACATTGGAGAATTGCTCGGATACTTGGGGAGTACCGCGTTCCTCAGCAGTCGATCAGACATTCAAGCAGGCACCTCGGGGCACATACAGCTTCACCCTTACCCTCTTTTCAGTTCATCTACAGCTTGGACTCCACATGAGGTGCATCAGTAATGTCTGTAGGCTGGCCTGCTGTCTTGTTTCTTTTTAAATGCTCTTTATGTTTTCAAACCTTTCTGATTCACTTTAAGGTCTGTTCGTTAAAGGGCCAGTGTTTGACTTTTCTTTTGCTTATTTTTAACAAAGCACTTCTAGATCTTTTTGGTTGTTGACAGGTTTAACCCTTTCAGAGAGGTGTTCTCTAACGCGGTATTATATTAATAAAAAATACAAAACTTATTAATATATACAGTATAATAGAAAGAACATACTACGAACAAGTGTAACTCATAGAATATAAATTATCTAGATAGAAATTATTAGTATGAAACTTCCCAGAGATCAAATGTCATCAAATGTAGATTTTAAAACATACAGTACAGTACATGAAAATCTATTTGGCAGCATAATAAATTAAAATATCAGTTCTTATAAGTTTTTTAAATAATACTTTAAATATTCTGAAGAATATTTCAAAGGAAACAAGCTGACAAAATATATATTTAATTCCAAAAACTGTGGCCTAATTGTCAATCTTTGCAATCATCATCCAGGTCACTCACCTCATTAGTGAGCCCATGCATACATTAATAGTTGGGACAGGTTTCAAAGTCGCTGTATACAAGCACAGCAGGCAATAATGTTAGCTTCAGGGGTTAGTGAAAAATTGCGTGACATTGTAGAATAGCAACAACAGTCCTTTTTAAAGAAATTAAGTGATCAGTTAAGAGCAACTATTTTCTGCTGAATTAAGGTATCGGTCATCTAAGAAAAATAATACATAAAATCAAAAAAATAAAAATCAAAACATTTTACTTTTATGACCTCTATTGCAAGAATCTTTTTCCTCTTCCTGTACCGTGTTTTTGAAAAATCTGAACCTCCCTACGGTATCCCATTTTGTGACGTTACAATTACAGTTTAATATTTTATTCAAAAACCGAATGCTCAGACCAAAGACTTCTAAGTGGAGGATGAGTTACGTAAATGTCAGGGAAGCCTAAAGAGAACAAAACTGAAAAATGCTGATAGCATAAGTATTCAGAACTGTGAACGCCATATTTGATGGAAGCACCTTTGGGTGCAATTACAGCTGCAAGTATTTTTGTATAAGTCTACCAGCTTTGCACAACGGCTTGATTCATTTTTTGCCGGTTTTTCTTTGGCAGATTTGATTTAGCTCTCTTGTGTTGCTTGGGGATTGCTCGAACTGCAGTTTTCGGGTCTTTCCACAGACTTCCAATAGGATTTAAGTTAAGACTTTGACTGGACCACTCAAGGGCATCACTTCTTATTCTTGAGTCACTCCAGTGTAGCTCTGTCCTTATGGTTTGGATCAATGTCCTGCTGAAAATTAAATTTTCATCCTAGTTTTAAGTCTTATGTGTTTGCCTGTAGTCTGCTACATTTATTTTTCTGTAATCTTATCAAGCCTTCCAATCCCTGCTGATGAGAATCATCCCATAGCATGATTCTGCCACTATCATGCTTGACTGTAAGCATAGTGTTGACTGGGAGTCTTGCCGTTTTGGGTCAACATCAGTACTAATGCTTGGCATTTAGACAAAAAAGTCCCATTTTGTTCTCATCTGAGCTCAGCACCTTTTGCCACCTTTTTGCAGGATCACTCTAGTACTTTGTTACAAATTCCATGTAGGCTTTTAGATATGAATTATGTTGTCTTTTATTCACTTAATGAGTAATACTATACTGCCCTAGTAATAGTGCTAACTTATTAAGTCAAATGCAACATTAACATTCACCATGTTTTAAAAAAAATTAGGAAACCTCTAATGCAGTATGAGTATTTCTGATTTCAAGTACTTCAGGTCTTGCTGCGTGCATCCATTTGATAGCATGCATAAGTTTTTATCCGCGCTGATTATGTTCAGAAAAGGTACCATTAAAACCACAGCGCAGGATAGGAGAATGCCCTGTGCCACCATCAAATTACTTCACATGGGTGCCCAGTCACTGGCGCTAATGCACAAATCCTGAAAAAACACAGCTTCAAAATCAAATTGCACATAGAGGAACAATCTGACTGTGAGCTTGATGATGAGGCACTTTGACATTTGTCCTAGTGTTAATGCTTTGCCTGACGATCAAAATCCAGCTAGTTGAAGTTAATCTACAAATTTCAGAACAGTGGATTACAACGGAGAGGAGAGTAAACTGTAATTAAAGTAGACATGCTTACATACTGTATATAGATAAACACCAAAAAAAAATCACACCTTATAACCAGAAAAATGTAATTCTGTAATGCCACATTACGTATACTGTATGTGTGCATAATGAAATATCAAGGCAAGGCTGCTTTAAAAAATTGTGTGGGAATAGCAATCTAGTTGGCATGCATCTTTGGAAGGTTTGCTTGAGAGTGCTTTTAATGTGATTGCTGTACTTCTCTCAAAGTGCTGTGTTATGCTGGAGCACCAAAGTACAGCACTCATCTGTTAAAGCACACACAGCTGCACCTTTTTAAGTGCTGTACCTGAGGATACTTTCTTGCTCTTTAAAAATGATCTAAATTGAGGCAAAAAGGGTTAAAATATTCATGTTTTAATTAAAGTAAGGATAATTTTGCACAAGAATTATCATTAGCATATAACATCATAAACGTTTTGGCTGACACTTTTATCCATGGTGATTTGCAAAGGTTAAATGAAGCAAAATACAATCGTGTATAGAAAGAATAATTTAAGATTTTTCTAAATAGCCAATTAATTTTTCTCATGTAGCTTTGCCAAATTATTTCACAGCCAGTTTACCTACCATTCTGTCTGCCCATCTGTCCCTCAGTCTAGCTACTAATCTGTAATTCAGTAAACATTTTTTGGGGGGAAGGCTATCTTCTGGAATGGTATCCAAATATACTGTACATTTTGAATTCCCTGTTTCAGTCGAAGGTTTTTATTAAAACTTTAATATTTGGATTGTGGGCAGAATGAAAAAAAAAAACAATGTCAGTTTGTAAGTTTTACACCCACTCATAGACTTCTCTATAGGATTTTATTTGCTGTCTTTGATCCTCTTTTCCAGCAGAGTTCTTCTGAGCCACTGCCATTTCTCACCACACATCGCTTTTCATCAGAGGAACACTTGTGATCTTCACTTTGACAGCTCTATTCAGCTTAGCGTCGCTGTGTAAAAGATACCAGTATGATCGTGATAATAATTGCTTGCAATTGTCTGCAAGCAATTAATTGCAAGCAAGCGATTTTTATTACAAAACTACAAAAGGGGACTCGCTTCACCACTGAGAAACAGTAGATGACACATGGCACTCATTCTGCTCCAGCAACCCTACTACACCGCAGGTCAGGCAGAAGAGAGAGAAACCGGTTCATCAATTGGATTATGGGGGAAAATAAGGTAGGCTACATTATGTAAGCCTGAAATGGAATTTCCTCAGGACACCAGGTTAAACACCCCATATCTTCCAAAATGTGCAATAAAATAATAACATGAGCTTTTTTTTGTGCATATTTTCCCTAAACGTGTGACTATTTACATAATGGCAAAAATGTGAAAAATAAACTTTTGTCTGGTATGTTTCCATCATCTATGAATGCTAAGTATTGTAGACAGATTCCTACTGCAAATGCAACTTTACAGGATTTATGTAGTTGAGAACTTGACACGTTATAATAATAAAGAGATTATCCGGGAATGTGTCAATTTGGCAAGACTTAAAAGGCAGTGGAAACAATAAGGTTAAGCAACAATGACAGTTGGTATCACAAAGATATTAAAGTGAACTTTGTAGTCTGTTAATATAGATAAATGGGGATTTTTCATGATTTTAATTAAATGTGCCAGTTCTTATGACAAATATCATGGCATCCTGACAAGCAGTGTAAATTAAGCCATCGGAAAAAAAGTGAATTTTTTACTTAATACAAAGTGTGTAACCCAAAATGGAACATTAAATAACATGAAGAAAAGGAATGCTTTTAAATTGCTATCATAAAAAGAAAGACTGGACAACCCTGAATCATTCATAATGTGAAAGGGCTTTAATTTATACAGAACTATGTAAAAAAAATGTTTACAGAGAAACTGTTCAACTGGTGATTGATGCACAAACAAAGGGTTTGAAAACATTTCTAGCTTAAACATTTGCTTTATTTTGTCATATTATTGGGGAGAGTGGTTTTTTCAGTATTTATAACCTGACTCAGGCTTGAATGTTGTGATTATTAACTTGAATTGGGCTGATTCTTTGTACAGTGGAAAAAAATATTTTTTTAAACTGCAAAACTTTATCTGTATATAAAAAACACCTGGTGTAGCATAGAGGTTGGAAAAATTGTAATATTCCATCAATTCTTCAAGTACAAATATTTTTTAAAATTAAATTTCAACTGGGACAACACATTGAATACAAGCCATTATCAAATGTTCCGTAATTACACACTCCCAGTGTTGGGGAATACTGAGAGAGGTTATGTTTTATCTTCTATGAACACATAATGTACTACATACGTTTGCCATAATGTACAACAGGAATGAGTTCTCAGAGACCAATCTCTCAGTCTTTCAGCTTGTTGTACTAGATACTGACTTTCTTCACTCTAATAAACTTAAACGTGAACATAAACTCTATAAAGGTAATCAGGGCTGTTTTAATAAATAAAAAGTAGGTACAACTGCCTTCTAAACTGATACTAAACAAGAGACACCTCTCTGTCCCTTAAAAATGCAAGCCAATTAATGAGAGACAAACTCTGCCATGCATATTCCCAAAGGAGACTGCAGTAGTTCAACTAATAAGAACATTCACTCACTCCAGTGTCTTGCTCTCTCCAACCACTAAGTTTCCACACTATGGAGTCTTTCTCTGCAGTCTCCTTTTATAGTCCACCATGTGGTAACGTCTGGTCATTTCAGGGGATTATGGGATGTTTGTGATCTGTAAGGAGACCCCACCTGTGGATTATTCAGTTATGGTTTCCTCAACTGATTAGATAAAGGACCAGCTGAGCAAACAGCAACACCCCCTTCATCTAGTTCCAGCCACACTGCAGCTGAGGGTGGGGTGAATACCCTCTTCTAACTTACAAGACATTCATCAGTATAGACCTTTACCTATTTTAACTTTTTAAAAAGACTCAAATGTTTTCACCCGAAACTCTGTGATACAGAGAGCATGTTTGTCTCCATCTGAGTGCATTTTGACCTTACTCAGGACTTACTGTACACAACTGTATAGTTAGATTTCTCTGCAATAATTTCCTTGCCATATTCCAGCTTCAAGATGAGGTCATTAAGTTACTATAATAAGGTCCTGCTTTTTATTTTATTTTTTTCAGGGAAATGATGAGTGGAAACAAAGAAATGATGGGCGCATTTCTGTTTTTATAACCAGTACTACTGTATGCTCAGTTTGGAATTTCCAGTAGTTAAAAACTTATTTCTATAACCTCTGAACCAATGTAGTGGGAAAAAGGACCATGCACCCACTGCCTTTACATGCCACCACGCATTGAGGCACTCATGATTTCACACAATGAGAGCACTGAAGTGCCGGCCAGGAGAGAAACACGAGCACTGATTCCTTAGGAAGTTCGTGGACAGATGGCAAACCTCAGGGGCAAAGTTGTGTAGCATGCTGAACATACCCTGACTGACACAAGTGCATCCAACCCTAACAACGCTTGGGCTGTTGTGCGCTACAGCTTGGAGAATCCCAGTCAGAGTTGGCTAATAATATAATCCAGGCTTGAAGCACCAACGTCTGGACTATAGGGCACAATCTGTGCTTTGAGCATGCTTTCACTGATTGACAAACTGCGGGGACCACAAATGTGTACTATATCTCAGCAGTTTAGATCATTGCTTATTTGAACTGTTTATGATTTATTTCTCCACAAATTCACACTTTCAAAATTAGATTCTTTGTTTCCTGTATGGAGGTAAACTCTTAGAATTACACAAATAACTTGAATTAAATACTGTATGTGGCTATGGTCAAGTTAAAAAAACCTGTAATGTGTACTGAAGCAGACCCAAAATCTTTTAAACCTGGTGTTAACATCAAGGATGGCATGGTCATTGCCTATTTTGAGTCCAATGTAGTTTGTAGTTTGAGTAGTAGCTTTTATAGGTATTTTCTGATTTGTTCATAATGAGTACATTGTATAGTACATTTGTATGAAATAGTAATAATACAGTATATGAAAGTTTTGCTGGTACTGTACAAATAATTATAATTATGTGCACATATTTCGTGCTCCACTTATTAGGAAAGTTGATCCTCACTATATAAAATATCTCTGCATTGACTGAATTTCCATCATCACAAAACATTTCTCAAACTTCAAGCAAAATAATTGGATTACTTTGCTGGGTTGCGCAAGGAGGTCTTTCAAGGCAGACAGAAATAATACATTAATACTTAAATCCAGGTGGATGCTGCACATTGGTGGTGGTGGAGGGCAGTATCCATTACCTGTAAAGCGCTTTGAGTGGAGTGTCCAGAAAAGTGCTATATACTGTAAGTGTATGGAATTATTCTTATTAAATCAGTCTCATTGAAGGAGCAGTCTTTTTCAGAAAATGTGTTTAGAAGTACAAATTTAAAAATATTCAAATGTTTAAAGGCTTCAGGGAAGCATTTCTACACTTCCTACATTCCTACAGCATTCCTACTCTTCATTTCTACCTTCTACATTTAATTCTAAAAATACTGAAGACAAAGATCAAATATCTGCATGCTGTAGCTTGATGGTCCCTTTACAGCTTTTAACAAATTTTAAACAGATTTGTTCTGCATTCGTTGTATTAGATAAAGTATATTATACATATACGTTATTATTAATATTTAAGGCCTCTCAGTATGCATTTTTGAAGTGGACTAAATTATGTAAATATTTGACTTCTTACAGCCCTAATCTTGGCAATTGAGTAGTAAGATAATTATACTCCTGGGCTAGCTTTAAAAGAGAGATTCCCACACGTGCATATAGAAGATGAAATATGCTTAATCACCAGAAACACAATGGGCCGAGGGCAAGCTGAATTTATTTTATATCATCCTGGATTTAACCCTCGTCTCCTGTGAAAAACTCTGCCTAGACTGGGATATTGGATAGAGTACTATACATTGATGAAAAGGCTTACTGTTCTTATTAACAAAATACTTTGTAATTCATTTTGCACATTACACATTTTGTGACTAATTCTGACATAACCAAGTACTTCACAAAAAAGGAGGACAGGTCCCATCTCACTCTAATCACTGTCTCTATGGGTAAAAATACAAGCTTTTCTGGACAACTGTTTCCTGGAATTCATCATGTTGATACTCGCTTTAGTCTGTTTGCCACCTGCTGCTACCACCTCTTCTCCAGCTCAGATTTATTTTTTTTTCTCATTCCTTTGCCTCACTATAGCTTTCAACCAAGTCCCCATCAGCCATCCTAGCCTACCATTTTCTAACCATCTTAATGCTAAATCTTCTATCTTGAAATAAAATCTTCTGCTACATCTTTTGCCTCAGCTGCTGCTTTGGCTCAGATATAACTGACTCTTACCTCTCCAATAGATCTGCTTGTTGATCCAGACCAATCCAGATGGAGTCTTTCTTGAAGTCAACACCTCCACATGTTCTGGGGCTCCTGATCAGCTCCTTTGACCTATATTTCTTTCATGGCAGCTTCCTACAACGAAACAGCAGTCTTTTCATCCAGCTGATACGGTGCTTCTTTTTGCCAGGATCACATCAGCTTCCAGTTCAGCTGATCCTCATCTTGAGGACTGGACTGTGGCTCATTTAGACAAAGTTTTGCATTTTTACATGTTCCACCAACAAAAACAACCCGTTTCTATGACACATGGCAACAGAAGGACCTGCTTTCCCGGCAGGCTTTCTTTGTTCCATCTCAGTCTACAGATACTTACAGTTGCCCCATTCTTTTCATTGAGGTAAAGCAAGTGTGCAAAGTATTGCTCATTCTACAGGCTGTGGTTTGTCTACTTGTAGGCTTTTTATACATGTGTGACTTCTGTGGAGTTGTTCAGTAATTGACAAATGGTTGTCAAAGGTTTATTCTTTTCCATTCAGATCTCTGAGCTGGCTGTTATACTCCAGTTGTTTCACCTTTTCTCAACCAGTTTTGCACCGTTCTTTTGAACACCATTTGGATGGACAATGTGTTCTTTTCCAGAATCACCTTTTTTTCCTGCTATGTCATTGCTACAGTATGTAACAATGTTCTGCCTTCTTTTGAAGACAGCAATCCTTTTGATTTGTAACCTTACAAATCACTAAGAACGTTAGTGTAGGCTTTATGATTGGATTTTGTGTGAATCCCCTATTCTTTGCGGTATTGTACTGTATGTCCTCTAGGTATTGCTACTCAGAAATATTCCGGGAGACAGAGTCTGGTATTTGATCTTTCTCACAGTGCTCCTCACAATGTTTCTGCTCCTTGCATCAAGAGATCCCAGTCACTGGCTTCCCCATGCACTAGTGTAGGTTTCAACCGATCACTCTGTTCCCCTTTTTAAACTGGCAGATCAAAATACCTGGATAGCTCTAATGCCTATAATGTTACACTTCTTGATCTTTTGGGAGTTCTCTGGTGTGATATGTTCATCTTGGCTTTGTATTAGACCTTCCTACATTGTAGGAGCAGCCCCCAGATTTCCAAAACACTGCCTGATGACCTTTGTCAGATATATAAAAAAAACAACAGCTTTATTTTGTGCATCATCTGCTACATTATTTTTTTTACCATTGATTTTTCTCCATGTGTCTCCATCCTAAGGATTAAAACAAAAATCAGAAAGTGGGCATCCCCCTTGCTAGTATCACGTCCCTTACCCTCTCTTCTTACTGGACAACCTAGAACTGTTTTCATCCTTTTCACTCTGCTTTCAATATCTGTTTATCTGCCTTGGGTCTCATAACAGTCTTTTCCATTTCATGCTTTATAAAGACAAACTTACAGAAACATTTTTTTTTGTTTAAGTTTACTTGTGATGTGATTTTTGTTTTTTCCAAATTACTGTCCAACTAATTCTTCCATATCACATTCTCAATGTTTCAAAGGATTACAATGCTTGGAAACATCTTGTGCTAAGAAACTACATCTAATTCAGGACATCTTGCATGCTGTTTTCACTCAAATCAGGTTATCTCTCATGTTAGGCAGAACAAAATTCTCAAGCCTTTTCTGCTTCGGCTTCTTTACCTATTCTTAATTTATGGCTCCTTCTTGGTCCACTTTTCACTTCACTTCATCTCATCCCTGCATCTGTGATCTCCCTGTTCTAACTAATGACACCTGTTTCTCCCATCTTTAAAAGAGGAAAATGGATCAGTCAAGGAAAGGCTCTATCATTTATCTGTTTAAATTGGATTTTTACCTCAGCCCTTACCCTCCACTTCTGTCCTTTCTCCATTTCCGCTTATCTGTCATAGAGCCTTATCCTATCAACCATTCCTTATTAATGAATATGAACAAGCAGTGTCATGCAGCTGCAACATGTCTTAATGAAATCTGGTTTCTCAGCTGGGCAATTTTGTGGCCACTTCTTTCATTTCAGAGCAGCCACTACAACAGTCCAGAGAGGACCACCTCTCACAGGACTGATAAAAAAACCTGGGCTACCGGACTTCAGACGTCTTAGAGCTTTACTTTGAAATGGACATTGAAGATCTTATAGGTGCTCATTTTAATATGAACAGTTAGCAAAGACCCACTTGAGGCTGAGTACCTCATGTCTACAGTTAAACTGTCATCTCTCGGTAAGGAAGACAGGCAGTGTAAAATATTTCTGAATTCATTTAATACCCATGTAGAAGGATTGCTCACAGCTTCCGATCATAGGATTTTTCTTATCCTACACCTAATAATGTTAATTTTGTAATCGCCTTCAAGTTTGTCTACTTGTCTGTATTCTTCAGTAACTTTACTCTTAATGTGCTTTAAATTGTTTTGGGGATTTAACTGCCTTGTCCATATGGCCAAACATCATCTGTCAAACCTTAGGCAAACTTTATATTGTATGTGCGTCATTCTTAATGCTATAACAGGATCTAATTCTTCATGGCGAGTGCAGATTTGCTCATCTGCTTCACTCCTTTGAGAGCTGACTGTCTCTTCCTCAGGGCCAGGCATCATCCTTCAAACTGAGGAAGTTAAGATCAGACATTTCTCTGAACACTCTTTCATTCCTGAGAATGAATTATATCACTGGAACTACCAGGAGTTATTGATCGCCATAATATTTTTGGGTTATTAATGATAATTTTCAACATCTGTGTGTGTGTGGCCTCGCTGATTCACTCTGTGGGGATTTCAACTTCCTTGTCCATATAGCTTTACTGTTGTCCCTCGAGCAATTGGATTAAAGACTTTCTACAGTTATATTATTTGAGTCTGTGTGTATCTTTTGAAATGGTGTTATAATAAAGGGAAGGTTTTTCCTTCCTTTGATTTCCTTTTATAGATTACAGCTGCAAAGAAAAAGCAGCAAAATGTATTCTTACATTACCTCCACAGGTTTTTTTCAATCAGTTCCTCAAAAACAGGCCATAAAATAGTTAAATTGTGCAAAAACTATCAAAGTCAGACACTGAAGTGACAGATGATTGCATCAGGTCTCTTGCATTTTGTATTTTGTTCAAAGGTCATTCTCATTTAGCCTGCACTATATTTTACAGCACTGCACCTTTATTTTCACAAGTTTTTTTTAACACGTGTTGTCCTCACAAATATTTCTTTCTATAATACAACTAAATGAAGTGTACACTGATAATACACAAGAAAGTTTGAACTCTTATGTTGCAGAAAAAAAGCTTCAATGATTAATTTGTTTCCTCATTGGGACTTAGAGATGACTTACTACTAATTTATTTTAATTTCATCCTGAGCAACTTTCTTTTGCACCAGTTTTTACTTGATAATTCAGGTCAAGTACAATATTGCTCAAGGGTACAATAGTTGGGATTCATTTGGGTTTTGAATTCACAAATCTTCTACATCCTGTATGAGTCCAGAATCCCAACCACTGCTTCACGCTGCTCCTCTGTGTGGAGTTTATTAATTATTGTTTAAAAGGCAGCATGTATTTAAATTATTACTCTGAAAGTTGCAATTGCTACTTTACATGTATATAAATATATTATAAACACTTTTTAAAAGGCACAGACCAACGTAATAGGACAAATGATGGGTTTATCCTGTCCATAATTAGATAATCATCAGAAATATGAACATAAGGACATAAAAATCCATGAATGTAAGGACTCAGTGGGCTGGTAATTTAAGCCAACAGTTGTAACATCAGAAAGATGTACATGCAGTTATACTGTACCTCTGTGCTGTAATTTCCTTCAGAACGTGTGTGTCTCTGGGGTACTGTATCTTCAGACTAAAATGTACAAGGAAAGAGTAGAGGCAAAAGTACGACATTATGGCTCCTGAGCGCTTTCAGGTGTCTTTTGCTTCCTATGAAGGCTCCACAGACAACCTTCTTTCTTTTTACATTTCATTGTGGGTTTTAAAATACAGTATCTCATGTTTTTATTTTTAAACAGCTCATATGCTGTTGCAATTTATCACTCTTATCTACTTTAAAATACTATCTTAAAAATTCTGGGGTATCAATGAGCAGGAGTATTCTGTGAGAAAACTCAAATAAAATTGATATTTGGTCTGGGTATCATTTGGGGGCTGAAACAGATATAATATCTTGTCACTATATACTTTGGGATGTAGCATGTTATTCTGCCCAGTTGTGTGTCTAAGTGCCTTGGTTACCTCCTAATGAAGGGCAAGAAGAACTAGGTGATCCTCAATGATGTGATGTTGGTTATTTCAGAGAGTGAAACAGGCCTTTCAAATGCAACAGGAAAGCATATTTGGATGAGTTTCAAAAACCAGTACCCCTTCTGGGCTATTTAAAATATAAAGACTCAGTTTTGTAGTGTATTGAATATTCTGAGGAGTTCCTTTCTTGAGTCTCCTGAATAGCTACGTTTTGTGAACATAAATTTGACTGTAATATACTGTATAGATGGTGTCTCAAATTACAGTATATTTTCCTTGGCAGCAATTATATTTCAGTTAATGAGGGCACTAAGTTTTAACATCATACATTCCACAATGCTTCTTTGGTTCCTTACTTTTTATGGAAAGTCACTGGACAGTAATGGAAAATTCTTTGAACTGAGCTGAAGATGACTGATGTGTTTTTGAATTGGTCTCTTTTCCATTATTATGTATTGATAAACAATATTTACAGCTATATAATTCATACAGTTGACTTAGGTGGTATTGCCTTTAGCTTGGAAGCTGCACAAAATTTTCTTGGAATTCTGACTTTAAAAAAAATCATAATAGAAAAAACATTTCTCAGTCCCATGAGAACTAGAGTGTTTTGCCCTGAGATAACAATAATTTCATTGTCACAGGTTTGTATTTAAGCACTAAGTTTGATATTTTTGCTGAATAAATCTAAGTAGTTCAGGAGGCAAAATAGAAGAAAGCAAAAGCAACTTATGAAGAATTGGAGGAGGAATCTGTCATATAAGAACTAGAATTATCCTGTCCTTAATGTTAACCAGTGAAGGAAATGTAGTTCCTATATTACATATCCATAGAATTTTCCTGTGTGGTTTTATAAAGATTAAAAACCCTGGCTGTATACATTTTTTTGACAATAGCTGCAGGAAGTGAATAATATTTAACTAAATATGACAGAATCCAGTCATGTTTTGTAGAAAATATGGCCAGCTAAGCAATCGTTTGTTCAATGAACCTTATTTACTCTTTCTAGGAAGTTGGAACATTTTAAATTTAATAACATTATACAGTATACAGTGGGCAAAGTCCTAATATAAATTTAATACTGTACATCTGAGAGGGTCTTCTCAAGAAATTGTCAATAAGGATATTTAAAATACAGTACTGTATATTGCAGTAGTTAGCATTGCTGCCTTGCAGTGCTGGGGCCCTGGGTTCAATTTTGAACTTGGAGTGCTGTCCGCTTGAAGTTTGTAAGTACTGTTCATGTGGATTTCCTCAGGATGCTCAAGTTTCCTCCCACAGTCCAAAGACAAACTGGTACTGTAGTTTTTTTGGATCTTGGAAAACCGGCTCTGGTATAACTGTGTGGACATCTGGGTCTATGTGTGTCCTGCCTCATTGCTTGCAGGGATACATATAGGCTCCAGCACACCCGTGACCCTGAATGAAATAAAGTTCTTAGATAATAGGACTGTGTGGTGGCTCTGTGGCTAAGGATCTACGCCTGTGGCTGGAAGGTTGCTGGTTCGTATTCTGCAGCCGGCAGAGGAATCCTACTCTGTTGGGCCCCTGAGCAAGGCCCTTAACCCCAACTGCTCCAGGGGCGCCGTATGAATGGCTGACCCCGCGCTCTGACCCCAAGCTTCTCTCTCCCTGTCTGTGTGTCTCATGGAGAGCAAGTTGGGGTATGCGAAATGACAAATTCCCAATACAAGAAGTTGTATGTGGCCAATTAAGTGATCTCATCTACAGTATCTTATCTAATGGTTGGATGTATATCTAAAGTAAACAAGGCATAAATATTTATATTTTTTACTTTCTAAAATAGTATTTTTGTGGTAGGTTTCAAGGGAGGTTTTACTACAGTGCCTTAAAATGCTTTATTAAGAGTCTTGCAGTTCTGTTCATTGCAGTTCTTCTAATTCAACTCAAAACAGAATTACATTTTGAAACAGTTGTCATAGTAATATACTGTATGACAAAGTAATAAAGCTACACTCAATGCTAATCAATAGTGTTTATAATGAAGTGGTGGGACACATCCATTTTGTCTGCCAGAAATGTACAGTGATAAGACCCTACAGTATATACAGAGTATGAGCAGAAATGTGAAAAGGGGGTGGATGAGTCTTGTTCAATAAAGTTAGTTTGACTTTTCGTTCTTACAGTACATACATCATGTGAATTGTATTTGTGCAAGTAGCCCTGGGTACAGTATGCATTGCCAAACAACATTAAATGGGGAAAAAAAAAACAAGGAATAAAAAAATAGACTGATGTCTCAATAGATTCTTGTAGCTTTCATGGTTCCTTTGTAATACAAAATCAAATGCTAAGCTGCATAGAAAACGCAATGGGCTCAAGGTTGATATAACTTAGAGGCAGGTTTTTCTTTGGGTCATATGAAATGTACAGTATGTGACTACCTTTTGTGTTGCATTCAAAATGCATAAACTTCCACAGGTGAGGGAATCACTGTGGATTAAGATCAGCAGTTCGTGAGAAAGAAAATTACTCTGGACAACTAATAAATATTAATTCTGGAATAGGTTTAAAACTATGTACCCCTAGCACTAGGAAAGAATTTCTCAGCATCATCAAATTACACATTCATTCTTTAATGCACAAGTTGGCTTGGACAACAGGTACAGAAAACCTCAAATAAATGGCAAGCAAGCAAAGCCTTTAAGTAGAATTTGCTCTGGGTGAAGGTACAATATTTTTCAGTATCGTCTTAGCAGTACATTAAGTTTGCTGGCAAATGCAGCTGCTATCCTTTTCTCTTTTATAGAATTTAAGGGCATGAAGTACAGAATTTTTCATCAAGAGAATACAAATGATAAATAGGTGAAGGAAAATGCTTTCTCCAGTGTGTGTGAAAACATCTTCATGGCGTTTACAGTGCCTGTAGGCATTCCTGAAAAGCTTGCCCTCCGATGTCTTTCTCTATCTGGAGGCCTCATATTATTATTCATCTTTCATCTTTGTTGCTCAGTAAAATTCCCTCAAGTTTGACCACTCTCATTAATATTTAGACCCAGCATTGCATTTATGTTTTGTTTGTTCTTGAAAGGTGTACTGCACATGTGACACTACCCATCAAGAATGAAAATAATATCTTTATTCTCTTTCTTTTATACCCTGCACCAGCAAAAATAATGATCACCAGAAGGGCTTTTTGACAAATGTGTGTTTTTTTCAGTTTCCTCTACCTCTTTTTCTTGTCATTTTCTTTTGCTAGCAGCTTAACTCTGCTGTGTGGGGAAAAAAATACAGCCTGAATCCATTTTTTCTGTTTGGCACTGCATCTCTTTAAATGCCCACTTCTGATCAACAACATGTGCCGTCACTGTAATTAGCAACAAATCCCATCATGAAGAATCCCTCATAAATCCTTCATCTGGAGGGTAAACTCTTGCACAGCAAGTTTATACTTTGCATGATTACAATGCAGATGCTGGAACAGTATTTTACTCTTCACAAGCTGGACACCTGAATAAAATATGGTACTACTAAGTGGACTATTCTTTACAGCTAGTGATATAATGAAGACTATTAGACTCTTTTACAGCAGTTCAAGGTTGACATAGTTGGTGCACTTTCTGCATACATGCGTTTCCTTTTTTCCTTTCTTCCATTAAATAGCTGCCACAGAGCAGGGAAGTGTTCATGTTTCCCACACTGCTGCTGTGAGAATGGGGACACCAGGATATTGGTGTTAATCTGAAATTGAATTTGAAGATCATTGAATTTTCTGAAATTGCTTTTAAAAGAAAAAAAACAAAATTGGGTTTGCCTGCTATTTTTCTTTTCATCTCCCCAGTTTGTAATCGCAGGATGGATTTTGCACTGGCTTCCCTTGCTAGTTTCCACGCAGCGGCACAGCAGCCTAAGGAACGTGTCCACTATTGAATCTGAAATGTAAACTTGTCAGTCCTTCAGAATTTCTCGTGCTCCCAAGTCCCACTCTATCCTTATTAAAGCGAGAACATGATGCAGCTCTTAATAACAACACTGCACATTTACAGACACCTGACAGACCACTGGAGTCGGTTTTCTGCAGCAAAGCGACATGGACAAAGTAACAGAACAAAGGAGAGACCAACCTGGAAAAGGACTATCTTCACTACCACTGACTATTACTGGGAACCTCTATCCAGATAGTCAGCTCTCGGCTGGTCCTCAGCCACTTGTGCACTCTTGCGTAGCGAATCTCAGCCACAGCTGGATACACATTCCAAATCACAGTTTATCGCCTTCACTTTGTTCACTCAGGGAGATGGCACAGTTTGCCTAAAATATGGCCCAATGTGCCCCGTTGTTTGACGATGGTTGTACAGTACCACCTTTACCAAACACTAAAAGGAAACAACCCCAATGTACTGTATAAGGAGGCTTACCACTGTGTTAACCTAGATTTAGTCACAATTTATAGCCTGCATTCAGACAATATTTTATGGGCAGATTGGAGACCACAGGGGGTAGATGGACAAGACAGACCTGGCTAATTACTGACTACATGTTTAAATATATGACAGTTGGAGCTGCTTGACTCCATAGTGAGACTTAAATGAGGGAAGTGAAGGAGAATATACAGTATGAATAAAATATGCATTCTTTCAAATAGCAAGAAAGAAACTACTTTATGCTTTGTATGTTTTATTTGTACTCTCAAAAATATTTTGCTAAATACTTAAGTACTTAAGTCTTTTTGGAGAAAAAAATAATAATAATTCTAATATATAATATATAATTCTACTATACAGTATACTGTATGTATCCATAGATTTTCAATAACCGTTTAGTCCAACAGAGAGCTGCAGTTTATACAATATACTGTGTATTTTACATTGAAGAGTTCACACCATGATGTAGAAAAATGATTCTGTAAAGCTCTTTAAAAGGAATCTAGACCCTTTTGCAGCTTATCTCAGGTTCAAGGTTGAAATTGTAAAATTCAGGAACCAGTGGCTTTCAATTTTCATGTCTTCAAAATAGGGTGTTTAAGCATTCCTTCAGATATTATTAATGGTCTCTCATTCTCTATATTTTATTTCTGTAAGTCACCTACAGTGTTCTGAGCTTCATTATATGCATATTATACTGTATACAGTACATCACATGTTGTATTGCAAACTTTTAATACTGTATATAGATGCAGACTTCACAACTGTAATGAAAAAGTCTTAAATGTAATCTTTCCACACAGAAAGAAAAACATAAGATGTATTTCCTTTATCTTTGCCTAAATCTCTATAAACCTACTGACATTATTCAAAATAAAAAAAACCACACAAAACTGTGGAACGGGTTATGCTAAAGACAATTTTTATGGTTAATTTCAATTTAATTCGATAAAAATATGACCAGTGCCTTTCAATGATTATTGATTTTCAGTAGCATACTACAAGGTAGAAGGAAGATGGGACCTCACTCTTCTTGTGGTAGCCTAAGACTCTGTTATTTACAGTACTTCAAAAGGCTTACAAGTTAATAGCAGTGACGTAATGGGCAGTATACCCTACTGTACAAGACTGAACAGGTACCCTAACATTTTCTTTCCCTGCAAATAGTTAATATCCTTTTTCAAATCCCTTAATAAAATGATAATATAATATCATTTATATATAAAAAGTTATATAATGTGCATTTATATACTCATAGACCTAGTTGCGGCATTGATGTAGAAGTTTCAAATAATTTTCTCCATTTCGCTCAATAATATTGTAGAATTGAATCAATTGAAAGCATCAATCATTTGTTAAACATTCAAAACCATTAAAATAAAAAAATAATTATGATCCACCTTGATGGAGTCAGTTGAAAACAGATCCTCATTTACTGTAGCAGCCTAGCCAGGAGGCTTACAACAAAGAAATAAAGAAAAGGATAATCAATACAAATAGAGTGTAACAGGACATGGCAGTATTGACAAGTGTAGGTGCCAGGCAGAAAATATTTAATCATACAACCGAAAACACTCTCAGTCTGCGGAGTATTCCTTCATTGGCAAAGACAGATTGAAATGGCTAGTATGCAGTTGCCCTTGGGAAGTTCAATTTCATAGAAGTACTTCATTTCAAACAGAAGGATGCTTTGTATAAATGAAATAAATTAAGACAGGAATGTGTTTAGGGAGGTGCCAGTGATAGCTCTAAGAGTAGAATCGTATAAGCCATCAGGATTCTCAAAAGCCGCCTACGAAGCCATCACGTAAAATCACCTCATATTTGGTAAGTGTCATGATGCTGTTTGTGTCTTGTTTGCTCAGTGAATGTTGGTTACTTGTTTTCTTATATGAAGTGCCATTGTATTAAATATATCAGGATAAGGATATTGGTTACCCTTCTGTGTTTCTCATTTTCATCTGAAAATCATCTGATGATTATTACCATATTCATGAGTCATGACTACTCAACACACTTTTATCTATAGATATGAAGTTTATCAAAAGTTCAACAAAAGCCCTACAACACCTGATATACCTCAGCAGCTTCTATACATTTTATAATGTATTGTTGTACTGTGTATGCTAACTGTACTATTACAGTACAGTATATAGAGCATGTTTAAAAATCCTTGTATAAGACACATATTCCATTTAATATCCTATATTCAGAAGCACTCAGATAAAACAACATTCTACAATGGTTGCCCTTTACAGTAACCTGACTAAAAAAAAAAATCCTCTTAGCGTTTGTCTAGTGGATATGGTGTAGTGTCACCTTATCTGTCATCAAACAGCTAACTTCCCTCATCTGAAAGAGTGCAATCATACTTGTTTCACTGTTCTTTCAACAGCTCATTGCTAGTGTACTTCTTCTGCCATGTCTCCCTCTAGGTACTGGTGACTTCCTAGCACTCAGCCTTGGGTTGCCAATTATGCCTTACCTTTCATTTACCATTATGCTTTACCTTTCTGAGAGCAACTCCCTGCAGTCAGTTTCTCTGCTGACATTCAAGTTAATATAAATTGTGTTGTGCAGACCTCAGGGATTACTGTGTCCACGCAGTGCCTGTAACGGTAGGAACTACTGAATTTTTAGTGAAATGTCAGCTTTTAACAGCTAGAAATGAATATACACTGAAACCATTCTGAGTGGGCTTTCTTAAAGCTTGCATTACAATCATCGTTTTTTTGTTTTTTTGGTGCTGTTGAGTTTGTCTTTTACTTAAAAAATCAGAATGAAGGTTACATTATTTCAACTCGCAGTTATTGGCTTAAAAAGCAGTGCCATTCAAGAGCACAGGGCCTGAACATGAGTTCAGAAATTCTCTTGTCAAAAGGCAGATGGGCAAAGCAGTTGTAAATATGGTGCACATGATTGTAACAACTGTATTTCTCACAGCAAAGAGTTGGCATGGTCTCGGATATTTTAGGTGTGAGGAGTTTAGAACTTGTAACAATTAAAGTTCTAATTCAGAAACAATAAGTGTTTTAAAAATGTAATGGCTAGTTTTCTGATTGCTTTGAAAATTCCTGTGCTGTAAAACAGATTGCTTGTATGCTTTATACAGTACATTAGTTAAAATAGTTAAAATGCTGAGTTTAGAAGAACTCAAGAGTTAAAAGAAGTCTGTACTGATCAACACTCGTTGCAGAATCTGGCTTTAGACAGTATCATGAGTCATGGGGGCAGAGATGTCTGAGAGCAACTGAGGCTTCATTAAAGCCAAGGTCACATCCAGAGGGTTTATACATACCAAAATTCTCCACATTATTTGACCAACTTCCAAGAAAAGTTGCTTGTTACCGATAAGATGTCAAATTCATATTGCTACATACAGTACGTGAGTACGTTCATTACTGGAAGCCATGTGATAGTAAGAGAATATGCATTTTCTCTTGGTGCCATTTGACCTTGCTGCTGACACATTCCATCATTTTATTTAAACATTTGTGGTGATTGTGAGCTTTCTTTTCTCATTATGAGTTGAGACAGGCATTCTGATTTGTATTATTTTCAATTCTCTCTCTGTGACATACATCCTTGTTCGACTGAAGTAGGCAGAAAGTAAGAATCTGGAGGTTTTTCTTATGATTTACTTCCCCGGAATTGGTACACCGTGGCATGAAAATAAAAAGGATTTTGCAAATATCTTTCACAAATGACCTTTACCATCTTGCAGGACAGCAATGTGTTCTAGTACCATCCCTCTGCGACTGAAGTGAGCCACTTTCATAGCAAATGTTTGCCTTTATACTGTACTGTATGTGATTCATTTATTATTGATGAGGCTTCTTTTACTGGTTGAATAGTCAATTAAAATGATCCAGAAACCTAGGTTCTGGTGGGAAAGCTAAAAGTCAACAGACTAAAAAAACAATCTGATGTTAAGATGTAGATAAAACAACTTGTTTTTTAAATCAACCTTTCGGCCAGAGAGTCAACTTAATGGGCTGGCAATGTAGTTTAGCCTAATGGAGCATAAAGCAATTCTTGACCCTTGCAGTGACTTGGCAACATTTTGTATCTAATTGGTTCTGCAAAGTGACATTGTACATCTTCACTTTTTATATACTGTACCTCAGCCTTAGAGATTGCTGTTTTGTCCATCTTCAGAAGGATTAACGTACATACTGTATAGCCTTGTTCTCTACACACCTTACAGAATTACCCAATAAAGCCAAGATTAAAAGTTATAAAGAAAGTCTTTAAGAAAGTTTTAACAATGTTCACAGTCTCTGATAGATTTGGCCAGTGAGAATCCCCAGGCATGGATCTCCTTATTAGAAGGGTCTGTCATCCATTGTGTGGAACCTGGGCCTGTATAGAGTGTGCTGGGCAAGACCTCGATCAGCAGGTCTCAGATTAAGTGTTGGACTATGTATAATAAACCATTCAGGTAACCTAGAGATATACAATTTAGTGCTTTATACAGTATGTAAGTAAAATTTAGCCTATGATTTATTTAATGTATTTATGTTAAATACTCATTGTTTTATGAGATGTGGTTATTTTCTGTCCAGCAATCACACAATACTCCCAGGTAACTGTATCGGTCCTTGAGTATTCAAACAATGTTTTTGGAGTCTCTGGAGTCTCTGTTACTATTCACTATGATAATTCATTGTTCTATAAAGCTGAAAAAGATATCGTTAATATTTCCTATTCTAATCAAGTTAGCATTAATGGAATTGTTAGGGACCTGACACTGCATTCTGTATAATGTGAAAATGTGGAAAGCAGGAATAACACTGCAGTATACTGTAATAGCACTGCACATTAATATACAAAATAGTCACCAAAGTGAAAACATCATACATGGAAGATATATGTTGTATTGAATAAATTAAAGGACAATTAGAGAACTGGATTGCTCTGGTATTATGCATGTTGCAAACTGTTTCCATTTCTATCTTGTTGGTCATGACTCAGTGTATGATTCAACACAGGTTATCTGATCTGAGTACAGCACCAAACACTGCTTTTACCTCCGAATTATCTCAGTGGTAGAATGGCACAGTTACAGAAAAGCAATGAAATCTTACTGTCCCTGGCAGATTGATGTTTGAGAATACTGACATTTTTAAAAATGCAACAAAAGAACTAAAGATGTTACTGTATGTCCTGATAGTAGCTGTTTGTTGGATCCCTTAAAAATCCATGAACTGCCCCTTGCAGAAGACCTGGTTTTGTCCATCCTGTTTTTCTGTCTACGCTTCTGATCTTTTCATTTTTTTAACCTGTAAGAAAACAGTTAACTTATCAGTAGGTTGAACTTACTGTGTTTTTTATTTTTGATTATGATGTCAAAGTGTTGTTTTTTGTGTCGCTGTCATTTCATGTTTTATAATGTACAGTACTGTACATTACACAAGTGCTTTAGAGATCAAAGGCAAAATAGATCATGATAATCTTTTGTGCAACTGTATTTTGCATTCACTAGCATGCTTTTGGAGCTCCAAAGGCATGGGGTTAAAGAGAAATCCCTTGGTGAAGTGGGCAATGAGACTTTTTTGAGTTATGCTGAATATTCCATTGTTTTAAGTGGACCAAACACTGACCTTTTGTTCCATTGAGGGAGATCTTGTGGTCTGCACTTAGACTTATTGGGGTAATGGCGTCAATATCTTAGATTAAATGTAGAATCCCTGCAGAGCTGTTACTCGTTTGAGGAAGGAAGTCAATGTGAAGATGTTTCCCAGTTTATGAAAATTGTAATCACTGTGATTTTGAAAAGTGCTTTCTGTTTCCTCACTGTTCAACCTCTCAGCAGGCATATGCTGAATGTGACACTTAAGGGACTGTGTTAGCTGGTCTTCTACTTGTTACACTAGCTTATGTACAGTATATTAAATGACGCTGATTAATGTCAAACTAACTGGTTATGTTTCATTGCGTGCGAGTCCTGTGTCTTTTTTGTAAAACTCTTTTATCTTGACACAATAAAAAAAATAGGCTGCTTGTACTATATCTTTCTATCCGAGCTTCATTTAATCCTGTTAAAAATAATCTCAATTTAAAATTGTTGCATTGTGTCTCTGAAACTCTTGGCTCAGAAAACAAAGTTTTGAAGAGGGTTCCAGGGCACAGTTTGTCCTTATTATATATTGACTTGGGATTTATTCAGGATTATTGTACAGTTCTCTCTTTTTTTGTTTTCCTGCAGTTTCCAGTCACAATGACACAATCCGAGGCAGTGCACATTCCAAAGGACTACAGGATTGAAAGCTGTGGTTATCTGGCAGGTGATTTTCTTCATCTTCTCTCTCAAGACTTTGGTAAGTGTCCAAAACTCCACATAAAGGCATCTTTCATCCATTTTAATAACCCCTTTTATCCTAATATTCTATACATTTTTGCTATAAGGTTTTGTTGTTGTTTTAAAAAGTCTTGTTCTAAAATGAATCAAGTGGAATTTGTGTTTTGTTTCTATATTAATACAAATTTTGTATTTTGTTTCTGTGATATCTGTAATTGTATGTGGAGATGACAAGATTTAATTCTCTTTTTTTTCAGTACTGTATATGAATTTATGTCTCTGTGCACAAGGAGTCCTATTATTGAAGCATTTGTAGGTTTGTTCAAAACTCATTAAATACAGTGAAACATTAATATTATCTTAACTGGGGAAGGTACAAATAAAAATCATGTGGGCAAATGTACTGTATAAATATTTTATGACTTTTATATTAATTAACATTTTTAAATGATTATGAATGCAGACACTGGAAGCCTTATGCAAACCTGCAAACTGTCAAATGCAAAAGAGATACTAGTAAACACTTATTACATAAAGACATTTGAAGAAATCTTAAAATGTGAGAATGTTCTTATGTTTAATGATAACCCCCATTGGAAATGAAAGCTGGCTTGATTTGTAGGCAGTGTGGTAGTAATAAGTGCTTTATTATCTGTCATCCTGGAAAGAGGTGTTTTTTTCTCTCAAGAGGAATGAATGAGCTGACCGTGGTTTTTCAGTCTCCAATTTCCAGTATTATCATGGATTGTGCCACTCCCTTTACAGGAAATCAATGTTTTCAGTGATCCCTATGGCATGGAAGGATTCTTAAAAGCTCATATTGAGTTGCATTAGAACCAGGTACAGTATAAAGTTCAGGATATGTATGCTTCGTATGTAGCATTGTTGACTTTAATATTTCTTTTTTCCTGAGTGAATTACGGGAGGACTGGGTCAATAATGGCAGACAAGCGCCTTAATGTTTCTCCATGCACAAAGAACTGTGTGCATGGGCACATCCTAATCCAGATGTGATTTGAAAAAGGTCTGATGGGTCATGACTGTGAATTAATGCCATGGGTATTCATTAAAGAAAGTTAATTGCGTCTGTGACACAGGATTAGTGTGCAACTGGCAGATTACCTCTGGTGGAGAGTGTCTGGTAGCTGGCCTGAGTTCCCTTGGCTCTGGGCACAGCAGTGACTGACAAAAAGCCTGTGAGTGGGAAGTGATGTCATTGAGGGACTCATGAAACCTCCAGTTGCTGCTAGCTCTCCTGTACGGTACTGTGGAGCTTGCACACATGATAAAGGACATCTTGACATGAAGACTTAATAAACAATTCCTATAATCTGTAGACAGAAATTCGTACTTTTGTTTTTATTGACTGTATTGATTGAGGTTTTGGAGATTATTACCTGTAGTTTTTTGTAGTTTTAGCACTATGGGTGTTTCCCCAGTATCATTTGCTTTTAGTTTTCTGTTATGTCTAAGTTCCAAAGGCTTTCTTATCTTTTTAACCCCCAAAGCTCCCCTTTACATACCTGTTCATTACATATTTTGCTTAGAATAATAACCAGTCTTGGGATGATTCACAAGAAATATTTTTTTTCCTATCCATGGATAAAAAAGGACCAAACATTTTCAATCCATTATTGCATAGGGTCTGCAATACTGTCTAAAGAATATACCTCAGGTTTAAATCATGATTCTCATGCACGATTTCAGGATTGAAAAGAAAGTAAAGATCAAAGCTTCTTTTTCTTATAAGAAATTATATATAAACTGAATTTACACATTCTTACATAATTCATTAAAAAGAAGTAGAACCATATTTTGCATGGTGTCATTCTAAGCTGTTGGTTGTTCAATATAGTATGTCCACATCTAACATGAGTTTCATTTTGCGCTTCTTGCAAAAAATCGTACTTGTCGATCTGCATGGTATTATTTTTTATAGTGTGAGCCACACAATTCATCATAGACTGCAAATCTTTTAAGACGCTCGTTTTTTGCCGTAACAAAATTAAGACACCATATGGACATTTTCCACAGAGGGTATTTCTATTGATAAGTTTTAGCAGTATAATTTTGATGATGTACTGTACTATACTTTAAGTAAAGGGCCTTAGTACACCTGGAAACTATTAATTGTGAACTCTTTGAACAGTGTTACTGGGATTTGAAAATTGCACAGTATAATAACTCATACATTCTATTATATGGGGCTGAAATACAGTATAGTTGGGATGCATATGCAGTTCTGGATTCCTGAAGAACACAGCCACCCTAGGTATGTGAGACCAATTCAAGTTATGTCAGTGAATTCCAATTGAATTGAACAGAAACCAATAAGTTTGTAGTATCATAAAAGTAAAATGCAGTGCTCTGTTTTGCTCTTTTAAATTATATTCCTTGTTCATGTTTGCTTCTATTGCTGAATACTTTGTACTTCAAAACCATGGTATCCTCAGTAGTGTACATATATTAAAATGTTAAAATATAATCATTTTAATAAGTTGCCTTCATCCCACAGTTTTTATTCATCCCCTGCTGTGCTCCGCAGGGAGATAAAACTGAATTACTTAATACATGTGAGTTGGCGAACAGGTGTTGTTTTTGCTTTTCTTGTATAAAATGTAATGCTTTGCCATTTCTGATGCTGTCTGTGCAATAGTTGTTTTGTGAAATTTGAAGTGCTCTTCACATGTTGGCCATCATTCAAGTGATAGAATTAAAAGAATAAACCTCAAAAACTTTTTTTTATCGCACTTAAAGATTCTTTGCCACTCTTAGCTGATTGATTAACTGTTTACAAAACTGAGAATGTTTCTCTGTGGTTAATGGGCAGTTATTTCCAGCATGTAAAGCAATTTCCTCAGAAAACATCACTATCAAAGCGTTGCCTTGATATCGTGCAAAATGTTCTGAACCAACTATGCATTCAGACATTGATGTTGACATGGACTTTGAAAATACAAGGAAGAAATAAAATCAGATTATTTTTACATTGTGATGGGCCTGTTCCCATACACTATAAGTTTGAAGTAAATATAGTTCTTACCTTTTTGTGGGTGGTTGTTTGTTGGCTGCGGCAGCTTCACCTCTTTTTAGTTTAACAGTCAAAACCACATTCAGAGGCAGGGCCAGATTTAAAGCCTGGGAAGCAATTATCAGATGGCCACCGGCTTGTTTCCCATGGTGCCCTCTTGTGGACTGGAGGGGAGCTGGTCTTCCCATCCATTTATGAACGTTTATGAACACTGGTGTTTTAATAGCCCCTATGTTTCAAAAAGGTATTAAAATATTAAGGGAAATGTGAAATGTATTTGACTTTGGTCATGGATTTTTCTTGTGATGTTTGTGTTTTTATTGAGGTAGTGGGTTTCTATAAGAGTATTGAAGGTGTTTAAAAGGGGAGGAGCCTCTGGAATAAAAGGCAGAGGTTATGCTCTGAGTCATCAGTTGGGAGCTGAAAGAGGAAGGTGGTTCTGTTGAGGGCCAGTTGAATGCTCTGTTTTGTCGTGTTGTCGTGTTGTCGTGTTGTCGTGTTGTCGTGTTGTCGTGTTGTCGTGTTGTCGTGTTGTCGTGTTGTCGTGTTGTCGTGTTGTCGTGTTGTCGTGTTGTCGTGTTGTCGTGTTGTCGTGTTGTCGTGTTGTCGTGTTGTCGTGTTGTCGTGTTGTCGTGTTGTCGTGTTGTCGTGTTGTCGTGTTGTCAAACTGAGGCCTTTTCGGACTTTCTGATGGTGGACTGCTTCATTTTCAGTAACTGCTTGGAAGTGGTCTCAACAGATTGTGCTTTGGGAGGGTTGCATGGTCACATACCTACTGTTTATGGGATTAGAGAGGGAATTGCTTTATTTGCCAGTATTACATCGATCTTTTTCCATTATAAGAATGCATGAACATGAGCATGGCCTCCTCTCACTTGTGATCTTCTGGTCCCAGATTGCTTGTTTAATTTCTACTTGCTTAATGATTGTAACAAGCCGCGCTGTTGTTCGAGTGAGGAACTCTATGTGGAGCGGGGGATCCGAGGCAGGAGAGATTTCTGACGAATCCAAAACGTTGGGCAGAGACTTGGTCGAGGGCAAATTCCGGGTTCAGTACCAAAGGTTATCCAAATGGAGAGAGGCAGACAAATCCAAAGTGCTAGACAAGGTCAGGGTCAGAAGGGGAGATCCGGGTTCAAGTATCCAACAATGGCAAGAGGGAGTAAATAATGCGAGGCAAGAAGTTCTGAAGAAGCTAACAATACCAAGCGCTGTTCCGTGAAAAGCAGAAGGCTTAAATAGGTCTGGAAATAGAGGGTGTGTTAACAAGGGAGGTGTTCAGATTGGATGAAGGGATAATCCGGCAGTGTTTGCGGAGATTGCCTCCATCTGGTGCTTAATTGGGACGAGGCCGTCTGTGGGGAGGGTTCTGATTAGCGGCAGATGTGACAATGATGTCTCAGGGAGGACATATCAACAATGTGGTTAGGGAGTGTGGTCCAGTGTCCCACAATGCTCTTTTTAAAGCATGATTTTCTGTATGATAATTCTGAATATACTCTGCTAGATATATGGATTTCCTTAATCACGTACCTGAAGAAGTACATTTTGTGACTAATGCTAACAAATACCTTATGATCAAGTTCTAATTTTATATGGTTTTATAGCCCATGTTACAAAATGTCAGTGTTTGTGATATTCCTGAAAGTATTGAATGATTGTTGCCATTAAACATAAAAATATTTGCATTTATATACAGTATATATTGGCAAGTATATAATATACAGTGTACTGTATATTGTATGTCCTGTACAATATGTGCTTACTGTAAAGCATCAATTGCTGATTTAATGTGTAGTCTTGTCTTTTCATAGCAGGGGAGTTCATTTTTTCAATTTTTTGGGACTTTTATCAAAATAAATTTTTATTTATTTGTATTGAAGAATCCAGAATAGCTGCTGTGTACCTGACTATGCAGCAATTCCAGGCTGTCTTAATAATTTACAACCCAGAAGCTTGTGGTAGATGAGCTGCAGAAACTTTAACAGAATAACTAATAAACCTTGAGTGGTCGTGGTCAGTGAACTGTGCTGCAGCAAAGGTGATGAGATTATACCTAATGTTGTGCTATGAATGCAGTTTTGTTTAATAATCTAATCAACTGTTAATGACTTAGCTTGTGTAATTATTCTTGTTTATTGCACTGCTGCACAGATTTATTAAACCAGAATGGCTTTCTGTAAGTTTTAGATTTAAAAGCAAATTAAAGCAAATTAAATTCCTGAGAAAAATAAATTTAGCATTTATTGACTTTCTAAATGCTGCATAATTTTCTGTTTCGCTCTGCTAGAAATTCAAGACTTGAGAACATAAATGTCTGCTTTTCAATTGCACAAAATTTCATGAAAACCTTTATTGTTCTGCCTTGGTATGTGTTTTACCTACAGAGTATTGTATGACCTTTAAGTTCATACAGAACGAAATATGACCATTTCTTATTTATTTTGACTTCTGTAATTGTTTAAATTAATTAGCCCTAAGGTTCCATTACAGATATTTTATATGAAGTAATAAGGTTTGTTATAGAACTGGTTGCACACAGATAGAAAATAACCTATGTTTCTATGCTCCAGCTGTTAGTCACCTTTTTAATATTTATTTTTTTAAAAAGTATGATATCAATGGAGATTGGATAACACTCATTTTAAAGACATTCTCTTTGAAATACATACAGCTGGGTATTTTCCTGTACAGTACTTACAGCAGATCTGTGTTTCTCAGGCTTCCCCTCATTGACAACCATAGTGGGGCTGTTCCCATAATAATACAAGTCCTCTTTCTTTTCCTTAAGTGCACATGGGTATAGCCTCCAGAAAAAGGAATGGAACCAAGATAATATTTCAGTGAATGAATAGTTACTGTATACCACCCTGAAGGCTGATCCTGTCAGGTCTTAGAAGCTAATCAAGCTGTGCCTGGTCAGTACACAATTGAAAGACTTCTGAGAAAAATCAGGTGGACCAGTAGGTAGTACTTTAGAACTCAACCCATTTTCAATCCACATTTCCATATATTAGGTTACAGTGTCACTTTATCATCTGGCCAATAGATTCCCAACCAGTCCCTTGGAAGGACATGATGAACCAAGGTCATGATTGCTCATCGAGGAGCTCCCGGTATTCTTTATAAAGGTGGGGCTGCTAAACCCAGTGTCCCAGTTAAATGGCACTTTGTGTATCATCACTCTACAAGAGCTGTTTGTCAGAATGGATCAGAATGGATCACTAAGGTGAGTCTTTGGTGATGTATTAAATGGATCTTCTCCCGATACATAAATTACTTTAGGATCATTCTGAATGAAAATCTTGTAGACATCCAAATAATTAATATAATAAATATTCAGGCTACACATACATCAGAGTTAAGTTTCCTTTCAGGCACTTTGATTATATGGTTTTAAAAATCTGTAATAGAAGGCTGTGGTTTTAGTGTGTGATATTTTTTTCTCTGTGCTGTTGAATGTGATACAGTATAAAGAAAGAAAAGAAAGCCTTTATGTCCTTTTCAAAAACAGTATTAATTTAATATCTTCCTGAGTCACATGGACAGATCTTTTGAATACAGGGGTATGCCTAAATGCTGTTTTTTTCTCGGGAGAAAATATGGCATAATCTAATTATCGTAAACATCTGTAACTTGACCGCTAATTAACAATTTTAATTTCTGAGTAAGTATTTTAGGAAACTGAAAAATCATGTTCTTTTGTTTAATGCTGAAATACAGTATGTTAACTGTAATACTGTTCCAGTTATTTGTTTTTAGATGTTCCATACATGTAGGTAGCCCTAGTAGATATATACTGTAAAGTTGGATATGAACCCAGTGATTACAGAATTTAGTGTGAGAGTACAGTGGGTTTGTGTAATATAATGTGCAATTTACAGGTTCTTTTCAGAACAAAAGACCAGTGGAGACGTGATTAACAAACCAAGCACTAGCTTTTTTCATTAACAACCACACAAAACCAAACACAGGATCTACACGCACATGAGGAGACTGACGGAACACGTACACATCTTTAGGGTGGTAATTACTTAACAATAGACTACACAGGGCACTAGAACTACTAGGACATTATTTACACAGGTGGAGTCAGCTGCTGGTCATCGTGCTGACCTCTCAGACTCTCCCCGGCTACCACTCCCAGCATGCCCAGCGGTACTACGAGCGCCTCCTCCTCACCACCAGGCGAGGGCGTTACAATATTAATAAAATAATAATCAACTAAACCCAATGCATCTTTTATAAACACTGTGCCCAACACTGTTTAATGAATACTATCAATTCCTGTTAACTATAACTTCATTTTAAGGGGTAACATTTGGTTAAAGACAACCATGCTAACATGACTTAAATTATGATTTAAATGTAGAAGTAGTTACAAACCATTGTACTGCAGTTTTTATCCAAGACAGTAAGTCATTGAAAATGTGAGGAAAGCATATTTGAGACCTCATTTATCAGTGTTTCACTTTTTTGCTCTAGAATATTAAAGATGATGAACTGTAACTCAGAAGTAAAATATATTCATTTATTCAAGTACCCTAGCTAAACAGAATTACTCACAAGAGCTGATTCATCTCAAATATAAATTGAACTTCATGTCTTAAAGGGAATGAAAAGCCCCCAGCAAAACCTATGTTAAAATCTATGCGAAAAGTAAGAGATATTTTATCTTAATTACCCCCTGTGGAAGAGGGGATCACCCAGATCATACACTAATTATTCACAACCTCAGCCAGTTCATTTTAAGGTCCATTATTACCTGAACACACATACTGTACTTATAAAACTTGTTGAGTTTAGATGTGTCTTGAGCGAGGGCGATTAATGTATAAACAATTGGTTTATGCTCATAGCTTTCAAACTGAGCAATATGAAGAAGTGTAGCTCAGCTGAAACTGGAAATATTTCATGCAAGCTGAATGATTTTAATACTAACACCAAGACAACTTGTACAGTATTTATATGTACCTTTTTCTTCTAAAGACAGTAAACAGAGCAGAACAGTACTGGAACACAAGGTTTGGATTAGAGTTTTGTAAAAGGTATCTGGGATTTATTTTGAATTAATAAAATACATAGGTAAGCTGCACAAATAGTAGCATCTTTCAAGGGAAGTGTCGACTACTGCAAAAAGGCCACCGGTTAACATTTCACACAAAATTGTAGCTCTTTCAAATCCCACTTCAATACTTGTTAAGCACATTTTTGTACCGTAATAACATAATTTCTTTAGCAATACTAACATCAGCTACTTTCTCCACCAGATACCGCAATCATTGAATAAAATGAAATCCCCACACTTGCATAAAGCTCAGATCAAAGTAGCAAGTTTGATGCTGATAAGCTCTATATACAGTGTACAGATTGTACTTGAAAAACCTTTTTATCTGTTTGCATCAGAGATAGAATCTTAGAGAAATTAAAAATGCTGACCTGACCCAATTTAAAATAGTAAGGGTGGTCCGATTTAGCCCAATATTCATCAATATTCGTGGCAAGATGAATAATAACTGGACTTCAAACAGTGCTGCAGTTGCATTATGTTATGTGTGCGGATCTGTTTTTGTTTAATTCAACATCTTCTGTGTTACAAACTATGGTAAAATTGTTATAACTATGAGATTAAGGCTGAAAGTGAAGAAAATGCCATGTCCAGCTGTATGTAAATTAATGATAATGAAGTTAAAGATGCCAGTGAGGGGTAGGTTATGAATAGGAATGTGCCATTTTCAAATGTCCTTTTAACTGGCTTGTTACAGTTACTAGAGACCAGCTGGCAAAAGTGTCTGAATTCACCTATAAATGGTATACTAGTAAGCATTCTATTCAGACTGCAGCATTGAAAGCAATTTACTGTTGATTATAAGAAATAATAATAAAACCATGCTTTTGTTTCTTCTGAGACTGGTAGAATCATGATATATTGATTTTGTATCCTTCATATTACAGAACTCCAATTTAATTATTGTAACCAGGTTTGCCTGCAGTATCCTTCACTCAGATACAGTAAATGTTATTTTCAGTATGTTTCAGAATCATCTGGAAACAACCTACAGTATGTGAGTTTGCGCTTTTTGTGTTTCTGCATTTCTTTCTCTGAAGTTTTTGGTATGTTCTTTCTTTAACGGTAGAATATTTAAATTAATTATATTGCTGAAAATACAGACAAGAACACAGAGATAACAATGATATTAACTAAAGAAAATCTTCCCCTGACAAAACCTAGACCCACGTTGTGTTGATGCCTTACTAAATATAGAATTAATTCAAGTGCAATTCAGTCCTGAATGACTTTTTTTGTCAGTAAAGACAATGATTAAGTGAACTGAAACCAAACAGATCGATACTGTATGTCATACCAAAAAAAGCCTTGTTCTTTTCAGCACGCCTAATGACCAGGCAAATCTTCAGTTCTTTAGTTATATTATACTGTAAATGCACATGCAATACTGTGGTCCACTACCTCGGACTTTGCTTAATGGATGGGTCTGACAGGGAAGAGTAGTCAAGTATTCAATGCTTAATACTTGTGTAAGCCTTACATTTTAATTTGTAGACCTACTATATGCCAGGAGGTAAGCTGCAAAGGACCATGCAGAGGTTTATTCCACAATGAAAACAGGTGAGTCATGGTGTCTGCAGATTTAACATTTGCTTATTCGTGGTTTGGACTGGCTGACAGGGTCTTGGATGGGAGGAGAGCAGAGCAGAGTGAACCCGAGCCGAAGCTAGCTAAATAGCATTTCGTTATACAGTACCATATACCTGTGTATGAGTATAATGACAATAAACTTGAACTTGAGTTGTGATTACAATATGCTGATACCAGTATACAAAGAAAGAATAAGACAAATAATATGGGTGTAGATTATAGATTAGATTATGTTTATGTAGTATTACACGTTGCAACATTAAAAACTGGATTTAGACTTGGAAATGCATTGGAAAATGGACAGAATGCCATTCATTGCCATAGAGAACAGAATGTCCTCCCCTGGCATTGCTGGCAATTGGATATTAGCAGAGTGATTGCTTTCTTTCTTGTGCTTCTTACAGAAACGTTCAGATGGCGAGCGACTGCCTGTCGGGTCAGATAATGGTCACTTTTATTAACCTCTAGATTCCTGTGTATTCTCATGCTGCATTGCAGGTGCCTGTCCTTTACTCAATTTTCGTTTGCACCACTTAGCTGAACAAATATCAGTGACTTTGAAAGTAGTTTTTTCCCCTCAATGTAAAATATTTCCATAAGATCCTTTAGTGGACTTCCTGTTAATAATGTTCCTTGTATAAGGCGTAAAGGTTAAGGTTGTATGAATTCCGTTGTAGTCATGAGGAAAGTAAGGTTTGCAATGTAATCCGATGTAAAGTTACTGTATATAAATATATAAATGCTGTATAGCATTTTTTATTACATCACACTGTGTACAGTATACGGCAAGCAGAAAATGTTCCCTTTGATGTTCCTTTCCCGGCTAAAAGGCATCAGATACGAGACTACACAGCACTTTATTCTTAAAAGGAATTGCTGCAGTTATTATAGTTTGGAATGACTTTGAAATATTTTTTTAACGTGGAATGCAATTTTAACATGGACAATAAATCTGTCTTTAAAAGGGTTTTATTCTTCATCTTTTCTTCTTTTCATTATGTTCATACTTTCAGGGCTCCATATCCAATCAATTTTATTCCTGTTTGTGCATGACAGGCTCTTTTCCCGTTTAACCTAGGAAATACGCTGCATGTAGTATTTACTGTACATAAGATTAGATTCAAAGAAAGGTAAATGATAACACTGTAATAATAAAGAGAAAGACAAGGTTGTCCATTTGTAAGGCTATATCAGAATTTTGTCTGGTATATTCTTGAGCAAATGGTGACTCACTGCAATGTTAAAGCAGTGTGTTGTCTTGACTTGGCAATGTGTATAGGTTTTTAAATGAAAAAGAGTCTGACTGGGTGCTGTCCAGAATTAATGAAGCAGTTGTTAAATGTTGGCTTTTGGCTTGTCAGCAGAAACTATTTTGAACTTCATCCATTAATTTACTGCTTATTAGTTCTCTTCCTTGAATCTACACTATTTTCTTGCACTTCACCAAATTTGTCAAGAATGTACAGGTCTGTCTAGATTACAGCATCTTGCAACAACCCAGGGAATTTTGTATAAGCGTTAATAGTGATGAATTATCCTATGTGATGCAAGCCCTCTGGCTTTAGTGCTGTGTCTCAGGAAATAGTGTATTAATGTGTTGGAAGGAAACTTTGTTTCTTGGGAGGATTATCAGTCTGTAATTCATTAATGTTCACTACTTTTCATTATGAATGTGGTTCTCCAGTGAATACAAATCGTACTTATTTAACAACCATAACTTTAAGATGCAGCAATTTAGAAAAGTTTCTATACTTAGCTCAGAATGTTTAAAATTAATATGTAATAGAATAAAATTACTCTTACAAAAATCAAATGTGTTCAAATGCTGTTAAATTCTGACTTATGAACTAATTTTAAAAATGTTATGGATGTGTATTATGCTTGGAGTATGTAGATATTGGGTTATTGCTTCTACATAAATGATCAAATAGTTACCAATGAAATTAACCAACATTATTTGATTGTGGTAGTACTGCTATATTGTACAGTATTGTACAGTTCACAGGCTTACTTTTTACTTTTAAATTAAAGTTTAGAACAGAAAACGTTGCAACCTCAACAAAATCTTGGACTAAAGAATGGAAATACTGTATAAACCAGGTTATATAATAATCATATTACCGAAGAACATTTGGATGTGTATCAGCTAAAGCTAAAATACATACAAAATATATCTGAGTCTTCAAATTATGGATTCAAAGTAATGTGATGAGTGATTTATATTGAAAATAGTTGTGAAAATGTGTCCAGTATGTATGTGTATGTACACAGCAACTGGCTGAGCTCCAGATCTACATACACAGTAAGGTACTGTACTCTCTTTTAGGCTGTCTGTCAAGGGAAAGACAAAAGCAGGGACAGCGATTGAAGAATACACAGTGTATACCTCATTAAAGCACATGTAAAAGATAAGAGCAAACAAAGATAGAGTACAGAACATTCTGGACAGAGCTCTGAATGAGACGAAGACGTAGGACTGTATGTTTCATGCTTCTGTAGGAAAAAAATTAAGCATGTGAGCCATACTTGCTTAACCCTGTATCATGTGTCATACAGTACAAATGCGGAAATTAAGGACTTTTTTTCTTATTTTCATGTTTAAGAAAAGTACTAACAGAAACAGAAAGTGATGCAATTTAATATACAGTATTTCTGTCTTGACACAATCACTGAATCACATTTCAAAATGTTATTTTGCATGAGTGTATTTACCAAACCAGAAGTCATCTTGTTTGAAGCCCAGCCACTGAAATTACGTCCTGTTTCTCATAGGTTTGAACTGTATTGTAATACTTGCTTTATAATGTCCTTATGTTTAAGTTTGTGTATATATGATACATTCTGTTTTTATTTGGTAACACTTAACCATTCTTTGATCAGCAGTTATGTGTTAACTAAGGTTTTAATCCGCAGTGTCTGAGTTCAAGTGGAACTTCATTGGAAAATATTCTGAAGACTGAATTGATGATTCTGGCTTTAATTAGTATAGCCTGTATTAGTGATAACATCAGTTCTTTACAGGCTATGCTAATCTATGCCAGAATCAGCAATGCAATTGGGACCTACAGATTCTCCAGTTTGTATGTGATTATACATTACTGGTGGCTTTTAGAGTAGAGATTTTATCCCAGATAAGGATTAAATTCTATGGTTACAGTGCAATTGATGTTTTAATCTGGGTATTTTACATTTAAATTCTAACACTGAGAACTGTGCATACTGTATACTGTAAGGTAAAACATAATAATACAATGCAGATAATGTATAATTATGATACCAGTTAATAGTGATGTCAGTATATATGTATAGTCACCTCCAGAATTATTGCCACCCTTGATAAAGGTGAGTAAAAATGCAATAAAAGAAACACAGGGGCAATGAGCAATATTTTATGCTAAAAATATGGAAAACTTTATCTTATTTTCTAATGCAATTGTTCACAGAAATTAATACTATGGAAACATGTAATGATTTTATTTTTCAAAAAGGTACAGTACAGGTAGGTGTCAAAATTATTGTCACCTCTAATTATCCTTATAGATAAAATGAAACAAAATTAAATCTGCATTGACGTTCTACGTTGTTATGTTCATCTCAGGTTTAAGGGACTGTATTGTGCCCTTCCACGGCTTCCTGTTTCACTGGAGTATTAAAATGATGTAACACATGTAAAACACCTTTGTTATTCATCACTATAGAGACCTAAGATGATATTCTTGTGAAATCTGTGAAGTACTTAGAAAATGCTTTTTTATAAGGGACTCTCAAACAAATTAAGACAGTGTGAACACATTTGCCAAGAAGAATGGACAAACACTGCACCAAGCTGGTGTGAAAAGTTTACAGGTAGAGATTTACACAAAAAGGCTTGTGGTTTTAGTTGCTGCCATTCAGTAGGTGATTCTACGATGTATAGAGTTCACAAGGTCCAGATGCCTAGGCAAGCCACATATTTCAGTTTCCTCTCTTTAGTTTTGCTGATCTTTAGTGTAAATTACCTTACCTCTTCAAAATTCTTCATTTTGAGCTGTCACCTTTTAAATAAATTCAATATTAATTTAATAAATGCTTAAGCACTTCATAAAATCTGTAAAAAACATAAAAGAAGGGTCTGAATACTTTTACAATGAACTGTACAGTACATACAGTATGCATATACTGTAATTATACATTACACTATATGTTGAATATTTCTACTGTTAGGCTTATCTTGCTTGTACTGTTGAAACAATATCATCCACTTGTTTATTTTTAATGTAGACTTTTGTCATTCTCAATTCTGTACTCAGCTTTTCAAACAACCATCAGTAAACTACTTTGCTTTCCATTTAACTGCATTATAGCATTCTCCTTATTGCTTTTTAATTCATTTGGACATTCATGCTTCTTCCAGTGACTTTTTCCATACAGACACAATATCATAATGAATCCCAAGCAACCACACTTCTGTGAGGGGAGATCAGGGTTGCTCCTGTATTAACCTAGAGCCACATAGCAGTGAAAAGCAATTTTACAGAGCCATGCACAAGTGACAAAAGTATTTGATTTGAGTTCTCTGCATTGTATGATATTAGATAAAAAGTACATGTTTCTTCTGTAGCTTTAGGAAAGCTGTTTTTATGAAATTCTGAAGTACAATATACATAAGGTGCGATGATACCTAATCTGTATCAGTAATATAAAGTACAGTATAATAAACAGCTCTTTGACAAAAAAAACTAAAATTTGTAAAAATCTCATGAATTATATGATTGTTCTATTTACAGTCTCACAGTCTCTATTTAAAATCTCACATGGTTATTTCTAACCTAAACTGTGGTTGCTGTATTTTTATAATCAATCTGTTTGTATCAACTATTTTTACACTAGCAATGATTAAAATCTGAGACGTGAAATTAACATCTTTGTTTCTAAATTTGCAGTTAAAAGTTAAAAAATAAAAAATATTGTGTCAGTTTCTTAATAATCTTCTCTCAAGTTGATATTACCATTTACAGGATGACGTCCTTAAATAAGACCTGGAGTTTCTGAAAGAGTAATTAAAATGCTTCTCTACAGCATGTAAAAATGTAAATGTTAACATAACTGTTGGGTGGAAGTCTTCCATGCGATAGGGCACTGAGACAGAGCAATAGGATCCTCCTTAAATCTAGAAACTAAATATATCTCTCACTGTAATAATTAAATTTCACTAGATTAACCCATAAGAGATATCATGGCACTAGAATTTGTACCACAGTTATAACTAATCTGTCATTACAGTATTGACCTTATGTTTTAATTTTTTTCTGCAGTTGCAGAAAAAGTCACAGTTACTCAACAAAGGCTAACTGAAATACAGCCACAGCTATTATCCCAAAATTAAATTAAGAAATAAACAAGTACACCTACTGTCCTACTGTCCTACGACAAAACTGTACGGTAGGTAATTTCTGGTATTATACTGTAGGCAGTGCTTGACCTTCCCAAGTTAAAGATAAAATAAAGGTAATGTTTTATTCATTGAATTAAGTACAGAATTTATTTTAAGTAATGCAGTGGTAGGTGACTCAACATATTTGCCTTCTATGTTAACATGTTTAGAAAATAAGAAATGCTTGAAATGACTATTTCTAAATCTATGACCACTGAAATGACAAAACAGCAGAGATATTATTGTGCCTCATCCAATCAAGGAGGTTGTGCTGTGTTTTCCATTCTGATATAAAACCTGTATGATGTACTGGAGTGGTGGTTAGGACTGCTGCCTCACAGCTGCATGCTGGTAGATGGACTGGCTGTGCTAAATTGCCTATTTCCAAGGAGCAGGAGCCTGGCCCCTTCCTCATTTGCCCACCCTGTCTGAAGTAGCTGTGCTGCAATGCCAAACCCCAACATTGTTGAGGTAATGTTCAGGTCATGAAGAAAGGCATGCACAATGTACTCAATGTAATGCCTTATCCATGTTCGCTTTTTTCTGTATTGGACTCTTGTTTTAAGCATATTCATTTACTTTTTCAACACAATGAACTATGTTGATCTTGGACAACTGAGTCAAGAAAACACAGGAAAATAGAACAAGCACAGAAAGCTGTTAAAAATCTACCCAGTGCCTTTGAGCGCCATTGATATGCATGCAGGACAGCATTCCTTATAACACAGCAATGCTGCATTATTTAATATGCATTAAATTATTTTTTGCTGAATGCTGTGAATAGCTCACTTGCAGATCGTTCATCCTCTGTTTCGTTTCATCAATGAAAATTAGAGCTCCTAGTTAGCTAATTAAAAGTGACACACAAGATAAGGTTGTATTAAGATTTCATTTCTAATCATGTTTGGGTTGACATATCTAATTGATTGCCAATCTGCATGTCAATAATAGCACTGACAGTATCAGAGAGGCATGCCATCAAAGGCAACATAACATACAAATGTCAGTGAGCTCCATTTATAAAGTTAACCTTTCAAGCTTGTTTCCTGGGCAGATGGTAAAAACAGATAGGCCTTATCTATGTGTCCCGTGTGTCACAGTAGACTCTTAATATTTGAATGTCAGAATGTATGTTTAGTTTCGAATCACACTTTGCTACACCCCAAGGCTCTCAGAAGGTGTCTACTGAGAGCATAAAGTTATCACATGGTGGCCTGACTTCAAAAGCCAGAAGCTTGTCTGTCTGTTCTGTAAATCCACACAAGTCCCTTAGAGCTAAGAGTCCAGGTTCCCCGCTGTAAATACTTTGTACTTCTAAACTCCTGTGAATTGGATAAAGAGCTTGACTTCTACTGCCTTTCAAACTACAGTACATCTTAAATCCCTGTAGATACCAAACTCTGTAAACACAATTCAGATTATCAAAAAATGCATTCTGACATATGTGCCACAGCACAAATGTTGGAAAGTCAGTGCTGGGAACACTGAATAATTAAACTCTGGACCCAGCATGAAACACTTTTGTAAAAGATAATTAGATGTGGCCTCGTTAAATGTTACCTAAGGACATTTTCTGGCAGAGTTCTTTCAGAGGAAAAAAGAAAATCCCCTTTCATCCTCCCCAGAATGTGAAGTATATTCCAACTAGAGGTTAACGATTTCCTGTGCATTTGAATAATTTTAAAATATCTTATTAGACACTGTTTTTAAAATGTTACACAAAGTAAGGTTTATCCTGACATATCTGTTGTACACATGTGCATGTGAATTATACTGTATTCTACTTCTGTGAGCAGGATTATTCACATTTCATCTACAGGCATTTAGACAGCATTTATTCCTTTAACAAACCTTGTCATTGAATCCATAACCAGTAAGTGATACAGTTACTGCACCTGAAGTTATGTTAAATTGTAAAGACAGAATTTTTAAAGATCCTGTTAACAATACTACATTTTCACTACTTTCCTTGCATTTTCATTTTCTTACAGCAAACTAAAATAGTCACCATTTTGCCAGACATTTTCTTTTCTGGTCGTTTGGTATACCGAAGGGTCTAGAAGATCATGTGAATGCCTATTGCTGTAAAATAAGCTGTTATGCTCTTGGTCTCAGTATGATGTCCATCTGACCGGGGCTGTTTGATTCAATCATGGGTGGTGAAGTAAATGTTTGGTGCAAAAATAAAAGCCCAGCCAAGTCAACCAGTGTGATTTTAATGAGCATTACTGTTTCTAGACCTTTTCATTTTCCCTTTCTTTTGAATATGTGTTTTCTAAATCAATAATCCAGTAGTACCAGAGGGAGCAATGTTTTAGTTTTGTTCCTACAATACTTTTTAAACCCTAGAATAGCTAGACACTATAGGGTTTTCATAATTCAGCTTTAACATCATGCCACTTGATTCTTCTCACTATTTTTATTACATCTGTGCATTTTGTGGATTTTCTAAAACATTCCTTAGTTTGCCATTTCTGTACTGGCACTTGTTTTTGGTCTGATGTAGCAGAGCTGATGTAGCAGAGAAAAATAATTTACCTCTGGAAAGTGAAGAACGATAGTAAGAAAATTGATTTCCTTCTCCTGTCAAGGAGACGAGCAATCCTGCTAATGAGTAAAAGGGCAGCAAATTCATGTAAAAGTCCCTTATAATCCAAAATATGTGATGGGAACATTAATGCAGAGATAATAGTATGGTAGTTATTAATGCTTATTTGCAAGGCTATTTAGTGAAGTCCACTATTAATCAGTTATTGATACTTTATGAATAACTATATCAGTGTTAATAACTGTGTTATAAATCTTTAATGAATCATTTTCAGATATTAATATTAGTTATTAAGTAATTCAAAAAATGGAACAGGAAGACAAGTGAGTAAAGTGTTGTAAACCTAATTTAATGTCTTTAAATTGCATTGAGTTACTTTCATGTTTAAATATCAGGTTTGCTGCTGTGTCTGTTGGATTTCATTGGCACAGCATATTTTCAATTTATTTAAGCCTGGTTAAGAAGTGTAAGGCGCTTATGGTAATCCAGTATAATAGGACAGCACACCTTGATAGTTTGATCATAGTTCTATTTCTACACTGGAAGAAAGCTTAATTTAAGACTTAAAATGAGATCTATTCTATACAGTTTAAACTATACAGTATATCTTAAGGGATGGGTTAATTAAAGTTTTAAAATGTTTAAAGGGGATAAGTGAAGAAAGTGCTAATAAGAACTTTATATCAAAATCATCAAATAGTGCTAAGCGTGCTTTAGAAACTAATAAAAGCAAAGCTGAGCACTTAATAAGGACTTGTGAAATGCAATGAGAGCTATTTATTATGAAAATTATTCTGAACGGGAAACCTGAAGATCACCCGGGAAATCCAGGGACCTTTTTATTATAGACAAGTATGTTGGGGAACTCACTGATCTCACATCGAATACAATAAATATGGAAAGATCAACTCTTCATACTGTACATTGCATTGTGTGTATTAATTTACAGTGTATATAGGGTTCTTATATTATATTTGTTTTTGTAATTAGGTAGATATTATTTCAAAATCAGTCAGTTTAACATGATCAGACTGATGACTATAAAGTTATTTTGGTTAGAGCTTATGATGCCTACTGTAAATATCAAATTACAAAATGCAAATAAAATCATTTTATTTCCTTTTGCAGGTTAATATGATATATAAAATAGGATTATAATTAACTCAAATGTATTACTCTCTTTTTATGATGTGTTTTGTAAAAAAATCAACAATGTAGAAACTCATTTTTCTTTATATTATTTTCGTTGGTTCCAACTTTTTTTTCCCCTGTCAAAATAACCTCTTGAGTCAGTAACAGCCAGCAGGGCTGTGTTTTACAGATTGGCAAGACAGAAAACAAGTTATCTGCCAAAAAACACACAGTAAATAATTTCCCATGCTCTTGTTAATTAATTTTCCCTGAGAGGAAGCATTTAGTAATAAATTCTACATTCTGAAGCATTGTCACATTTAGTAATAACGTTCTGTATTTGTTATAACACACCAGGCCAATTTTAATTAACATTCTTTAAAATATCCTAGGATAGTTGTTTTTATATTAGTGTATATTGACTAACTGAACAAAATAACACTGATGTTAAGGTATAGACTGATATCTGTTGATATCAATGACAATATCATATCAATATCCTTATCATTATTTTTGAGTCTATTGTAGGTGAATTTTCTCAGTATTTGTTTTCATTTCATGATACAGTACAATATACAGTATGTCATTTACCTATTTATGTATGTGAAATTGAAAAAGATGCACACGAATGGATCATTTTGTTTAAATCCAAGGACATTGCTGAAAGTCTATTAAAAACTGAATATATTTTATAAAGCTGTATGTATTTAATTTAGATTGATTGCAGGTTTTCTTTAAAAAAATAAAACATTTAAATGTTGATGCTGCAATGAAGAAACCCAGTACTATGCCCATTCTGTAACCTGAATCTTCTGCCAGTAATCACATGAATAGTGTAACTACAGATTTTTTTGGTTTTACTAATTAGAGAATTTTGGAACATAAACAAAACATTTTATATCAAATTGTTTATCCTTGGTGTATGTTTCATTAAAAAAAATTTAAAGCTACTCCTGTCAAAATTGTGACAGTGCTTGGATAAAGATACCGAGATACTCGGCTAAGCCTGTGCAAAAATGTTTTAACTGTTCAGTGAGCTACTTGCACTGCTTTGTAGTTATTAAACTAAAATACAGACGCTTGGTAGACTAAATTCTTTTTAATAACCATCTGTCTTTATGTTTTTTAATTTAAAATCAAGATAATCTAGCTGCTGTTTTGTTAAATGGCTTGCATGTTATGACAAATGATTGCTCATCTCTAAACATATTTTAAATTATATTTGAATAGATTAGATTTCTGGATTGGAACTTCAGCGTATGTCTATTGTTGTAAAAGAATCATCAATAATGCAGTAATTCCAGTGAGGTCAGACTGGTGCTCAGGTTGGTTAAGGCCTTTGATCTTATGCCCATATCAGAATGTGATGGACTATCCATTGCTATGGTAACTGAACACATTTGAGTCTGGGGAGAGCAGTTGTGACCTAGAATAGATGACCCACAGTGTCCTTGCAAAGCGGTGAATTTGAAGAAGACTTAATCCCTTAATTTCAGGTTTCCCAAGAAAAGAAATCCTGCTTTGCAGAATTGTGATGCTTGGTTCATTATTTGTCTAACTGAGGTTCGTTCTGTGGCAGTTGTACAGTATACTTGAGCTTAAAATAAAATATTTAGTTCTTTTTTTTCTGATCGACTTATCATTCATTGATGATGGAGTTACAACTAACTGACCAGGAGTTTCATGGGTCCCAGCAAAATAGCAACTCCTACAGTAGCATCTGCAAGCTTGCTGCACTGTCAGAGTGGAATGTGTTTTTCCTCCAATCAGTGCTAGCTCTCCTACAAGTCACTGTGGAGCTTGAGTGTGTCATAAGATGAATGGCTCAATTAGAGGGCAGGTTAAAGTAGCCTGTCTGCCCCGCATCACTCTTCCTGTGGGCATAGGGGAGGTTGCTGTATGCAAAGGCTTATATAAATATTCAGCAATTGCAAATTACTTAAGTATGTTATAAAAACAAGTTGTCTATTCTATTTTCTTGTCATGTGTTGTTACTTAATCTTATTGTTTGATGTTTTTACTGTGAGTATAATAACTTATACTTGTGTTAATATTGGTGTCACAAAGGGTTTAGAGAAATGAAACCAATCCATATTGTTCCACTGCCCTCAGCGAAGCTTGTCAAAACTGATAGTCTCTTTTTGGAATATAACATTTGTCTCCTGCTTCAAATGCTTTCCTCTTGCATGATGTAATATTTATTTCAAACACTACGTCTTGCTCTCAGGCATTTTCTTAAATTATTAAATCCCAGATTTATGTGTAAATATAATCATCTTTCTTCATCCTAAAATAGGGAAAAAAAACTGTCTCTGGTCTTGCAGAATTATGTAATTATATAAAGTTACTTTCTCAAGCTACTTTTCTGAATCCGTATTGTATAGTAATGACAAAATGTAGTTAAAAGAGAATCACTCTTATCTAGAGGTGCACAGTAGGATATACAGTTTATATATTTAATAGAGATTATGGATATCACAGGTACTTAAACTAAACATAATGAACATCACATACTGTTGCTTACATAAATATTAGCACCCTGTATTTGAAACAAGGTTATTCACTAATCTAGGAATTGTATTACAAATACATCATAAACTTCACCTGATTGTCAGTAACATTTATTGAACACTCATTCTTCCTAGAAAGTGACAATTAAGCCCTCATATCGAATTAAGTTATTCAAGACATGGGGTGCACATTGTTATGAATGCAACTGTACATTTCAAACAATATGTTTTTAGGTTCGTACTGTAGGTATGTATGGCAGTAGGTACTGTAGTCCATGGCATTTGTTTTTGCTCATAAATCAATCAAGAAGTACGTTATTTTAGTTCAGCCTCTTATTATGGCACTTACTGTATGTGTGCACAGCTATGAAATGTGTTTGATGAGTATGGTGAATGCTTTCATTACAAGCACTGATTACAGGTTATTTTTTTAACACTTAAAATCTGTGGTATAAATATATACCAGCACCCAAGGCCCCCATGATAATTATTATGTTGACCATTTGACTACAAAATATCAAGCAGACTGTGCCATATTTTACCTTCAGCTACAGTATATACTGCACACTAATTGAGGTTTGAGCCTTTGCAAACTTTTATCAAAAGTGCACAAAACCATTTAGAGTGCTGATGCTGTAAATTAGTTTGGTTACAGTATCAACATTTTCTAACAGAGGTCAAACATTCTACTTTAATATCTGCTCTGAAATTAGCACAAGGCTGTTTTAATGTTGACATGCAAATACTTTTTATTCCTGCTTCTGATAAAGAACTGCAGGTGCTTAGTTGCCATTCAGTTTGTACAAGTAAATTGTATTTCTTGGAAAAGGCACAAAAGTGGTTTCTTTCCATAAAAAACAAAGCAGCGAAAACAGAAAGGGCTGTTTCTGCCACTGGTGGTCATGTGGATATTCTGTTCATTTGTACCTCCTTTTGTAATTCTGACCTCTTCTGTATGACTCTCAGGATGTGCTAGAAGCTAAAGGAAAATGACAATTAACACTAAAAGCAGTTATGTTATGCATTTTTTGTTTGTTCCTTGTATGAGCTACACTCAACTACAATGTCTTTGGCTGCAGGTCGTCTTCTGTTTTCTTCATTTGAAGTTTTTTCGCAAAGACATGGTGGGACTTGATTTGGGCATTATTAGAGAGAGAGAATATCATCTTATTTATGAATAAACTTACTTGTTTACAACTAAGGTTGATACCATCCAGCACAAGGTTCACACTTCTTCACATGCCTCTATAGCGCTGCCTGGTGTACTCCTGCTGCCTGACTGAATCTGTATTGCACATGAATCCCCCTTCTTGTTTGTTAGATGCCATTTCTCGAGTCTTTGCCCCTTGATTCTTGTCATGATCGGAATCCCTCTTCTTAAGGGCGCTCTGGCCCTTTCGTATTTTAGTTGATTATGTGCACCTGCCCTCTGTTTGTCCCTCCTTATTTAAGCCTGGTGCTCTCACTGCTCCTGGCTCTGCACTGGAAGACGGACGCCCGGAGGCCCGCCTACCATCAAGTCGCCCTACGTCCGCGGCTTGAAGGCATAGGCATCCTATTGGCATCCTGACCAAGCTGAGTCCAGGGCTCAGAGCGCCTGGCCTCGTCAGTCTATTTTTAACTTCCTGGTTCCATGTCCCAGTTCCTTGTTTTTACTCTTGTCTTTGTCTTGGATGGACCTCACGGTTTTGGGATATTGGACTGTGCCCTGGTTTCCCTATTTGAACTGTTTTGAACTTGTTCCCCTGTGGCACGCCCGCCGAGCACCAGATCACTGTCATCACGCCACCCTCTCTGTCAACCCCTCCTGATCCTCGTTTTCTCCTCCCTGTTGTCCTTCTCCACTTACTTCGGGATTATACCGTCTGCATAGGGTCCTAAACTACGCACTGTGACAATTCTTAGCATAATGAATGACTCCTTGAGCTGAGGTGTAACGCTGGCAGCTCCGAAATCATCTTCATGTCAGTACTTCTAAACATTTTGTGGAATACTGTCCAGATGTTATACAGCAGTGAAATGGCTACCAACATTCCCTGCATTAAATGATCACATTGCTTAGTTTTTAAGAGAGAATAAAAAATGACTTAAAGTTTAATCCAAACCACAAACCAGTCAGTGGAAAATATTTTCAGGACATTTTTATAAAGGTCTTTAATTACAAATCCTTATAATTTCTAACAGAACCCTCTCTAATTTTATCTAATTGCGTCTGATTTCGCATGCATCTGTTCTTATTCATTTGTATATGATATGGCTTGAATTGGTAACATTGATTTGAATTTCAGACACCCTATTTATTCGGATTTATTCTGGCACAGCCCTGCGTAAGCTGTGTTACTGGTAAAAAAGGAAAGAACACCACCTTTGACAGCATTATCCCTGTTATAGAAATGTGGAACAGTTTTTTCTATTGAATTCATATTTAAGATCAAAGCAAAATTTTAGGACTATGTACAGTATAATTATAAGATATTCTATTACCATAGTTTTTTTTAAACACATACTGTAGATTATTAAATAAAAAAGTTTAAGAAGAATAAAATTAATACAAATGCAGTATTTAACCTTGGTAAGTGCCTGGGGCAAATTGATATGCCTGAGTTAATTTAATTTTCTGATCTTTTTATAATCTACTATGTTTAATTATTTCTATGACACAAAGGGATATAGTTAGGTCTCTGGAGAAAAAATGAAAGATTGTGTAATGGAAGAATAATTTAGTAAAAAAACTACACTTTCTGTGCTTTCTACATTATATTTGCTATTTATTTGTATTTGTATGAAGTCCTTTATTGATACTTTGTGTAATATACTGTACAAGTAATTATTTGCTTCAGTTTTTTTTTAATTACTAGGAAATGAACCACAAACTTTGGAACTGCAACAGCAATATTTTTTTTCTTCCATGTATGAAGCCTGTGCATTACAATTATGATTGGTGAATAGATCACGCTTAGGATAACACTTTTTTGTCCCATTTACCTGGTGTATTATGGTACTTAATGTTTAACAGCATGCATTTGATCTCTAGTATATGATTTGCAGAAAATCGCTCAATTTAATGTAAAAAGGAAATGATACAGTACTCTTGATAGTGGACGGTAGCAGTTTACATTCATACTGTCATTATCAAAGATTTTAATCTCAAAAGACAGGGGTAATACTGTAATTCAGAAAAAACAAGACTAACATAAAATCAGTTTGACTGTGTAGCTCTTTGTGTTTTCAGATACTGTTTTCCATAACTAAGTCATTCATTCATTCAAGTCATTCATTTCATTTTTGCAGGTAAATCCATTAATTAGTCCTCAGACTAATTTTCTTATTTCTTAATCTATTCTGGTATAATGAAACTACTATTGCATCAACCTGAACTGATATTATACAGAAGTGAATGCTGGAGGGTTTAATTTTCAGAATAAGTCACAGAATCTTTTTGGCCAAAGAAGATCCCAAACATTTACCTGAATCCTGGGAAATAAACAAGGTGGCCATATACAGTACTCAGGATGGCTGCAATAAGATGGACATTGCAAGACAAATAGAGGAAAAAATTTAGAAACAGAGGAACGCCTACACAATGGCCAAGCGTTAACATGATTCAATCTCTTTAAGCAAAGAAAAAAATTCTACGTGAAGAACAAAACTAAAGAAGATATTTGTTTCTTCCTATATTTCAATCTTGTCTCCCTCATGCACCAGTGGTCTTTCTTCCTTGTTAGGCATTCAGTTGTCTATTTTTCACATTAGCCTATGCATATGATTGCACTACTGTGTTAAATATATTGAATTATTTTGCTGTTTTTAAGTCTAAGGATTCAAAGTAAATAACATTCCATTTTACTGTTAATTATGTTATTACTTTTATATGTTTATTAACAGTTTGCATTATTGTGTTTGTACTTTTTAAGGGAGAAACCTTCTATTTCTTTCTATAAACCTTTTATAAATCTTCTAGTTCTATTATCTGTTGATGAGTGTAGTAGAGACTGTAGGAACCTAACTCCCTATTTCTGTTTTTCATACTGTTCCCCTCAATTATGTGCAGTACCACCCATTGTTTTTCCAAACCCAAGGGGTTTTCAGGAATGTTACAGTACTTCTGCAGATGAGAGCTAAACTTGCATAATGAAACGCAGAAATTAGTGTAAAACTATTTTACACTATTTAAAATCAAAATCACATCTCAGCAGGTAAATCATTGTCTCACCATACCCTTTTTATGAGGCAGCCGCATGTGAGACTGTAACCATTTATCTCAATCACAATCATTTATCACGTAAAATAAAGCCAATAGTCGGTTCCAAGCCTGTCTTGTCAGTCAATCCACAATTCCCATTCCCATTCAATACTCACGTACTGTACACACAAGTACACTCATGTGATTTCACCTCTCATTAAAACACTTTCAAAGCTAATTAATTTCCATCAACCTTAAAACCCCTGTGGCACACCACATTAGCAAACATGGAGTGCACTTTCCAACCTTCTTCAGCATGTTTCACAATGAATAGTTGTCAGGGGACAGTAAGCTGAGAAAGGAGGGAAGCTTTGGTCTGAATTACATTACCCAGGAATCTGTGGGGAATGTCCTCTCACTCTTATTATCTTGACCAGTTTGGGAGAAGACAGTTGGTCGGTTGATGATTTAAAAATTAGGAAGCAGAATCTTCCAGGCTTGGTCGTTCTGCGGTCTGGAAAAAGAGGACAATTTCTCTGCTGTGTGATTCCTTCAGGGGGAGAATAAAGTTACCCACCTCAGGGCTGTGGGGCCTACATGTAGGTTTTTTTTTAAATAAAAAGTATCTGAAAGAGGCAGAGTTTACATTTTGATAAAAGTTTTCAGAAAAAAAAGTATTTGAGAGAGACTGTGTTTGGGAAGTTGATAAGCAGATTAGCTGCCTGGTTGTATAAAGAGAGGGATTTGAGCTCCAGACTGTACTTCTTCAAAGAAAATCTAGGCATCTGTGTTTTTTAATTTTTCTTGCACTATAAATGAAGAGCACTTGTTTTCTGCCTCATGGCTGTGTGAGTGCGCGCCTGTTTTCCTGAAAGCCGTCTGTTAAAAGATCACTGGCTACAGTGTTCCAGTCCCGTGGGTGTGTCAAAGAACAAAATCTCTGTTCTTTGTTCAGCTGGCATCTCCCCGGCCCAATTAAGCTTGAAGGAGATGTAATGGGGTGAAGCTGAAAAGCGTGCTAAAGACATGACATGACATGACCACATGTGGTCTTGTGTCTCTCAAAAGGATCATCTAAAAAACATCTTTCCAATCTACTCTATCCAATCTATCAGATTTTTTCAACATACACCTCTGTGGTTCTCTGACTGATAATTAGTGGGGTCCATATAACACTTAAGGTACAGGTTACACTGAGCTATTTCAATGGAGCAAACTGGAAGGACTGCTCTCCAGTATTGCAAACCATGTTCTTAGAAAGAATGTTAAAGAGTTACTGTACTGTATATACAATTATTTAATTCTTTAAAAATTGAGATCACATTCATAGTTGCACAGTGCTGTATGTCAGTAGCATTGCTCTGCAGTGCAGGATTTTATTGTTGGTACTGCAACTCTCAAGATCTTCTGTTTATCTGCGGAGCAGCCCCTGGTCTTCAGAATTTACAATCAGATGCTCATCCTTGTGATATGCTCTTGATAATTGTACCTTGTGTTCTGTATGATGGCACCATGGTACAAAATAGTTTTTGACTAAACCCCTGCAGATAACTACATTATTGATGATGTTGGAGCTCAAGCTGTACATGATTTAAGAAGAAAGAAAGCTTGTTAGTGCAATAACAAGAAAGTGAACATACTGTCAGCAGAGTAGTGATAAATCACTTTAAAGCAGGGATGTTAAATACTGTATTTAGGTAGTCATGCTGTGTAAATACATGTTCTGCAGCAGACCACATTTTCCAACATGGTATTTTGTTCAACTGTGTGTTCCCTTATCCTAATATGGCCTTCACTTTCAATGCTTTGTATGGTGAGGATATCGTATTACACACTTGACAGTGTTTCCAAAAGAAAAAAAGGCTGATCCACAGTCCTGCTACTTAGCACCATCCAGGTTCGAAGTATTATTATATACAAATGTTACAGCAGTACAATCCTTCAGGTATTGTCTTCGCTTTGTCACGGTGCCTGAAAGTGTCAAGCTTGGCACTGCAACACTGGCGCAGGCTGGAAACTGTCATTCCAGAGCTACACCTAGTGCTGATGCAACTGAAGCAGGTTAGAGTGACACCTTTTTGTAAAGGGAAGAGATTACGTACCTTGCAGCTGTACGGTGTCTGTCTGGGTCATTTAATTTTCTCATAACTTTGAGGTATGAGACTTATGGTGCAGGTAGGTTGACAATTTTATTGGAAGGATATACACATTTAACTGCAGCGTGGGAGCTAGCTAGCGGACATCTGCCAAGCAATTGGCACACACACTTCAGTATTATGAGAGAAAAGAGCTGCGAGACACTCTCTAGTACTTGTGAATAGGATCATGGAGTTGTAAATGCATTATAAGACAGCACTACCTTCAAATATTCAAGATATACCTCTTGTATTTGTGAGAAGGTTTACAGCAGGATTGCTTCAAGACTGAGCACTTGCACGTACTGTACCAGCACAAAAGTGCGTTTGCAATAACATTTTTACTTTTCAGTTAAATATTTGTCAAAAAATAGTACTTGGAGATAATTTGAAGTAAATTGTGCTTAATCTAAAAAAACACGCTACAGTATGTACACTGAATAAATAAGGTAATGACAGTTTCTCAGGAACTTTCTCAGGAAATTGAAAAAGAAAAACATACTGGAAAAACAGTTTAGACTGAAATAGACAGTTAATATACAGTACCAGTTCAGTGTCTGCAGGAGCTTTCCGTACAAAGTGTAGCACAGAGCCCTCCACGAGGTGATGAATTTGCTTCCTTTCACTAATTAATGTTTCTATTAAATGAATTAACAGCCTAATCGAGGCACAAGGTGCCAATTCATTAAAAACTTTCTTGTGCAGGCTTTATACAAATAAAGGCAACTTTATATTTAATTTTTAATTAAATGATCAGTTTTCTCAGGGTTCACATTGCAGATATATCCAAAAATAAAATATGAAGTTCTATATGGATTTTCTGTACTATTGTATTATACAGATCTTATGTACTATAAAACTGCATTTAATTATATAATTTAAAATTGCTTATAATTAGGTGGTAAAGAGTTTGTAGAAAAGAAAGTGTTGTCAACAATGGCTCATTTTTACTAGAGGTCACCCCAAATGTACCAGGGACAGATTTGTGAAAATAGTGTAGTTTAGAGACTTCTCACCTCATTATCTGATATTACAAAATGATCAAGTCCTTTTTGTTCTCTAAAACAGTCTCCTTAATCTTCTAAATTGTCATAAACTTATATTCTCATTTGGAAACTTAATTACCTCTAATACAAATTCTGCAAACCTACAAGACAATAGTCTGTAAAAAGGTACAATTCACTGCATATTCCACAGACCTGTAAAGTCTAGTGTAAGGAAATATCACTAATTTTAGATGGTGAAAGTGTTGTTGAAACTGAAATGTTATAAAACATTATTGAAAATATCTGGAGTTGTGTGTTATATGCTGTAGTTGGATGTGCATAACAGCAGTCTTCCACATTCATTTTTAAGACAAATATATAACATCTACATTTTGCTGTTTGGATTGGAAAAAGAGGATTGTTTTTTAATTCATCCATTTTCAGCTTGATCCATTATTTTTAATTGAGAGGTATCAGGTTGAACAATGTAGTGTCTGGAGAATGGGATTTTAGTTCTGTGTGAAATGTAATATTTTATTCATCTGCCTTATTCAGCACTTTAATCACTAGGTACAGGGTTCATTAGAATTGTGCAAATGAAAACAGAGTCCCTGTATTTTTTATTATAGTAATTTTATTTATTACTATTGTTGTAAATTCAAAAACCTTGGTGTATTATTGACGCAAAAGACATAAATACATATTGTTTTCAAAGATTAGTGTTCCTTTCAGCCTGAGGTTTCAGAAAGATATACAGCCGTTCAAGAATAATAAAAGCTCAGTGAGACAGCCTGATTAATGTGCATCAACAAACTATAAGGAATATATTTTTACATGGCTTATGGCTGCTTTTTCTGGTCAGCACTTTGAAGAAATGTGTACTGTATATAACACCAATATAAAATGTGAAAACCAAAACTTAGGTTTAAAAAACATTTACAAAGGCAACTCTTAAATAGTGAAAATCTGTCTTTCCACTCTTAAAATGTTTTTTTTTTCTTAAACATATCTATTACTTTCTTCCGGCAAAAGTTTAATTTATTACAACTTAGTGTTTTAGTGATAATATTTGTCTTTCCCTAAAGAAAGGCTCCACTTTTTGTAAGACAGACTGGTGGAACTTGAAAGTTGTTTTTCTTTGAAGTAATGATGCATTAAATTACTGGAGGTGAACCTGCATTAAAACCTGTTTAAAAAAGAAAAGTGTATTCACTACGTAGGGGAGAAACATTTATGGAATATCTCGCAATTGCGACTTAAAATCTCATATAAACTTGTAAATCTGAGATACCATGTCGCAATTGCGAGATAACATAACGCATTTTTTTTACTACCTGGCGGAAACGGGCTTCCATAGTATGAAACTTCTAAGAAAAATAAAATGTATTGTATTTTGTAAGTTAAGGGGATAGCATTAAAGAAATAAATGCAAAGTTTCATCCGATTCCTGAAGAAAATCTGCCCAACGTCTTGATAAAATTGATGCACATTTAACCAAATGGGCAAGATGGGTTGGATGGCCTCTTCTTGTTTGTAGCTTTTCTCATGTTCTCAGTTTCTGTTATTGTTGTCTTTACAAACCATGTTTAAGGGTAAGAGGCCGAAGGTACAGTATCACTGGAAACCTAACAGCACTCTGAAGATGTACTGTACCTATGGAACTATGGAAACTGTTTAAAATGTGGTTTGATTCAGAGGCATCATCTTGAAAACCAATTAGGATAGGTTAAATATTACTACAAAAGGGTTTAACAGAAAATTGAAATACAAAATAAATAAGCCTAAAACAGGATACAATGGAGTTAAACCCAGGAGGATGACTTCATAACTCAATGTCAATCAAGTTGGCATGTAAATAAATACTGATTTATTGTCTGATTTGTGTCCTGGCATGGTAATAAAAAGTAATTGTCAATTCAGGTTATTTAAATTAGTCTATAATACTTAAACACAAGCTCAATACAGTATGTGCTATGCGATTTGGATTAGGAGCCACATTTGTAAATAACAATAAATTTGTACACAATAAATTACACATTTGTGAAAGAAGCAGATACTACAGTTACTTACAGCTTTTGGAAATATCAGTTGTTAACTATAAAATCGTACCTAATAAAATTACCTTATTTCTGGCATGTAGAGCACAGATTCCTCCTGGTAGAAGATGTACTGTAGTGAAAGTAAGCTAATGGAAATAATTACTGGCTGTCGTTATCTAAGGCATAACTACAGTCAGATGGTTTCTTTCGTCATCTGTTTCTTACATATTGTCATCATAGGTTGCCAAGTGTCAACATCAAAAGGGTTTATTTCAGTTTAACTGTTGATTTTGTATTATCAGTTAAATATCTGTTTTACGTATATTATTTGCATCTATTAAACTTCGCTACTGCAGTAGTCATATAAGTTTAGAAACATTTTTTTTAACTTGAAAGTCTGACTTTGAAAGTAAAATAACTTTTAAATCACATACAGTACAGTATGAATACCTTGATCTGATCCTTTAGGTCTGGGACAGATCATTGACTGGGTCTGTTTTTTTATTGGACCATTTGCAGTTTCTTTTCGTGTGTGCCTTCACTGAGCTGTTTTGACACACTATCCAGTACAGTATGTCTCTGGGGGAATGGGATATTGATAGATATGGAATGACTCACCATTAATTGACACTGTGTGAGAATATTGGGAAGTTTAAAAGAAAAGAATATCATGAAAATGACCATTTTCAAGAAGTCATGTGCAAACTGTATGTTACAATCAAGGACTCTTGGCAATACTTTAGCCAAAATTACAGCAGGTGAGAATACCCCATTATAATAAGCCAAGTGTTGCAATACTGAATGGCACAATGTTTATTTAACCCCTGAAAGTGGACTGGTTAAATAACAAAATAATTAAAATAAGATTTGACAATCTTGGGATAGATTACTGTTGTATCACATTTCTAAATAAAGAGATATACAGTACAGTACTGTACAGTAAACTACATAGGGACAGAACACCCACATTCAAAGTGAGTCCTCCCAATGGAGACATTAGTGTACATCATCTTTCCAAAGTACAGGTATTGATGCCCTAGTATTAGTGAAGACATACTGTATAATGCATATACAGTACAGTAACAGGCTTAGATAGTCAATTACTGTATGTTTAAAAATCTATAGATTGAAATGCTAGTATTCCACCAACAAGGAACATATAAAGAATCGTATCATGTAAAATGAGTATAAATACTGATTGTCCCATGGGGAAATACCAAGTTAAGCCAGTGCTATTAGGTAATACAGATGTAATTGGTGGTTTGGGAGTCAAATTACATCGAAAAAGAGGTACACATTTTGGCTATAATATAAACAAATATTAACATTTTACAGTTCCAAAGGGAGGGCTGTTCCTGATTATGTAATCAGAACTATAATGTGTAAATAATAGAACTTACCAAAAGTGAAAGGACCACAAAAACAACTGCAGCGGCAAAGAGGTCATGATGTCTGATCAAACAATGATTGAAAGGATCTCCTGACTGTGCAACTGTGCAACCTATTTTTCTGTAATCCTTTGAAATTATACCCATAGAATTATTGCATGCACTTGGTCTAGTGTCACAAAAGAATAATTTCTGTTCCTGTTGAGGTACAGTGATTCATTTAGAGTTTTTCAAAAAAAGAGCGGTTTTATATACTGTACCTGCATCGTGTTAAGAGAATTGCTTTAGATCTGTTACAAATGAAGCTTCTTTGTTTGAGTTTATCCATTTCCATGGTGTTTCAGCCAAGCCATTTCCAATTAAAAATGCTCATTATTCAGTATAAAAAACAACTGCCAAAACTTGAATAACTTGGACATACTTTCAACTTTAGAGTTTGTATTCTAGTTTTGTGGATATGCATGTATGTTGTGAGACTGAGACCTCTGGCTTTGAATAGGGACTCACAATCTGTGCCTTTGAATTTATACTTCTAGAAAGCAAACAATATTCTAAATATACTTCCATATTAAAGTAATATTGTAATTTTCAGGACTCAATCTGTAGAACAGGGGAAAAAGATCTTAAAAAAATATTAATTGACTTTTATCCAAAATGCTCTCCTACTATGAATTGGAGTTACACCCTAGAAAAATAAAATACTGTGTCACTGCTTAAAAACTGTTATTTTATATTAGATTTAGAAGGTGCCACAATACAAAAGACATGAACTGCTAAAATCCCATGTTGAAAATAATAATAAATAATCCAGAATGGTTGGATCCTGCCAAGGTATAAGAATGCCTTGACCTATGAACTATTGTCTTTCGTTCCAGTCTGTTCCACATGTTTTATTTATGCCAGAAAGTTATGCTGAAACCCATTATTTTCAGCAGTATTAGCTGCCATTCTTAATTCAGGATGACGCTTAAGGAAATAATGATAAACAACTCTAACTCACCATTGATACAGGATAATAATTTCACATTGACACAAGCCCAGTAGTATAATGGGAATGGGTGGGGGAGGTGGAGTTTAGTTCCAGGGTCCCCACAGGTTGAGATTCATTATTGACAGAAATAAAATGTCTTACCTGTGCCCCCTCCAGGGGCCCACTTTGATTTGATTGCCTCACCAGAATGCGAGAAATGGATGAGGCAGCCCCCCACCTGCCAAATGCAATAAGGTACAAGCAAAGCGCCCCTTTCCTGAAAACAGAAAATGAACAAAGAGTCCCCAGAATCTGCCCCCACACAGAAATGCAAAAAACAATTAAATGAGCATCCTTTGCCCTTCTCATAACTAAAAGACATATCCCTTCAGCCCCCAGCAGCATATTCTGGCTCCTGCCCGTCATTGACAGACAGTAAAAGTGGAAGCCAGTATAATTGTCCTGTTCAGAGATGAAATGGGCAGGCCAGAGTGCCAGCAAGTCACAGCTCATTTATGTTAGAGTGTAGGTTCACCAGCCTGTAGGTTTTTCTCTGAAATCATGAATGACAGGATTATAGGCAAGATGTTTACAGACAATTCATATCTACAGTACTCATATAATGTGGGAAATTGCACTGTATATAAATTGCAAAATATAACGTTATTATTGTTAAGAATAAAAGAAAAAGATCTAAAACATTATATAGCCACAGATATATTACTGATACTGCTGTTGTATACTGAGTTTTAGGTTTAGTAGCTCATTTTCCATTTTGAATATTGATTAGATAGGTTTTTTGACTGATGTAACAGTTTTCCTTGGAATACCAGAGCTCAAATGATGTGATTTCATTAAAACTGCAGGTAAATCTATCTGCAGGATTGTGATTTGTGCGAAATTTGCCAAACCCCAGTTGGATTAAGCATTTATATACATATCCATTAAAAAATTCATTTAACACAAGGATATTAAAAGGTAAAGCTATTAATTGAACAGTATGAAGATCACCTGATGAAAGGCAGTTTGTCTCTGAGAGACGTTGCCTAGGGAATGACATGTTCTGCTTAAGCAATCAGCAGACTAGTCCAGGGATTCCAGAACACTTGATCTGTGAAGGACAGGCGTTGTCTTGGAACACTAAGGGCCGCCACAGCAGCCTAGAACTGTCACATAAATCTGATGATCATCTGTGGGCCTGGAGAACATACAGTACGAGGTGATGACAGCAGAGAATAATGGAATGTTTATTCACCAGTGAAAGCTGTTTTGTTCTTTACGATCATGGCATAAAACAACAAGCGTGGAGATGCCACGGTAGATATGCTGTACTGACTGGTGATTTTCAAGCCAACAACTGAGGTGGTGAAAGTGTTTTGCTTTGGGAAGAAATTTTCCTTTACACAAAAAACCCTTTAGTGCAGATTGGGGACAAACCTACTGCTCAGCAGCACATTGACAAAGTGATCTGGAAGTGTTTCTTTTTTCCCCATAAGGCACAGCAAGACTATAAAGGTACAAGTAATAGGTTTATTCCGTGCTGAAAAGAGAAGAAAGAAAACACAACGTTTCGGCCATGGAGCCCCGCAGCAAGACTATGTCAAGTTCTTTCCAAAGAACTTTCCAGTTCAGCCAGCTTTTTCGTTAATTTAACATACAGTATGTGGGATCAGTTCTATAATGGAATCAGCAAGGAATAACTGTGACCAGCCTGCCTTCACCAGTTGGCTGCAGCTGCATGTGAAGATTAATAGAACATCCCACAGCGGTCTGTCCGGAGGCTGATCAGGTCTATACATCGAGAATGCCAGTATTGTGTTAATGTGCAAGGAAGATGCTCCAGGTACTCTAGATGCCTGTTCTGAGGCTGATCAGGTCTGCACATTAACACTGGCAGGAATGTGTTATTATTCAAGGCCAATACTAACTTAATATCATAATGTTTTCATTGTAATGTGTCACATTTCATACTGAAAAGGTATCATGATTCTTTTACAGTTTGTTTTTGTTAAGGATTTTATTTGATATATTTAAAATGTATGATAAAATTAATTATACCAGAGTGTATAGTTTTTTGTGGATCAGTACAGTATGTTGAGGTTGTGGGTGTGGCCAGTGGCTCTTTGAGGGTACATACTGTATAACCTTTTACATTTCATAACACCACATACCTTAAGAACGTAAGAAAGGCTACAAACAAGAGTTTGGCCATTTGGCTCTTTTTTGCTACTAGAATAGAACTATTAGATCTGAGTGATTTGTTTTTTTATACATCAGTATGTTGTTGAATCCACCAGCATCACAAATTCCTTTTGCTATGTTCATAACATTTAACAATCCTCAAAAAGGAGAAAATTGAAGAAGGTTTAAATTTGTTTCAGAAATGTTCTGAATCACATAGACGGGAAGACAATGTTGTACCTTAATGTTGTAAGCTAGCAATGTTTCTGAAAGCCTCAAGTGATTTGTGCATGTCTGAAATTATTGTCTGGACATACTGTACTGTAGCAATTTTCTCATTTTGGGCTCTTCACAAGATGTGCTTTCAAGGTTTTGCAGCTGTGCTGATTAACACTCAGGTTTCAATGTTCTGATTTTGACGCCTTCCGTGTTCTGCACATGGATTTATTTGTGCAGTTAACATTCTGAACTGTTCTAGTCGTTCTAGTAGTAATTCTTCCCTTTAAACTTCTCCCTTAGACAAGAGTCCTTACATTAGGCATTAGGCAAACATCAGACATTCAGGAATTTACCAAGATTTTCCTACTTAGTTTGGACATTTAATAAGATTATCTAGTTCAATTTAATTAAATAACAATGGATTTTCAATCTGTTATGTCAGGCAACGTCTGCTTCGGAGTCTTTTGTGCATCAGTATGGATGCCTTTTGGTAGCTTTAATTCATAATCAGCACAGACAGTCAAGCAGAAAGATCTCAGTTCACAAATGCTGACATTTGTGGTGCTTTGCAGCAAAGTGGAAAGATGTAGATAAGGGGTACTAAGAAAAGCTTTTCCCTGGTGGCCCTTAACTGTTATTTCAATAGCATAAAAGTTCAACTGTAAGGTATATGCTTTTTAGGAGCTCTATAATACACTGTACTATACTTGTACAGTATACTGTACATATTTTATTTGTTTGAAACATTCAGATTTATTTTATTTTGTTTAGAACGAATAATGTAAAAGAGTTTGAGCAATGTGTACAGTGGGTACTATGGTTCTTTTGCACATTTCAAAATAATCACTGTATACTGCGTGTGTATTTACTGTTATCAGAGAACTGATATTTCTTATTACTATGTTAACTGGACATAATACAGTACAGCATGTACAGGTGCAATAAAAGCCCTATTGTTAAAGACTGACAAAAAAAAAATAATGAGAAAAAAGCAACATCTGTTCTTTTCAGAGGTATCCTGATAATATACTAAAAGCAGGTGTACTAATACCAGAAAGAAAGTACCCAGACTTCCTGGTCCTTATGTACAGTAGTTTATCACCACTGTGTGTGGCAATTATTCAGTTGTAGAAACTGCAGCTCTGTATTGCGCATATTGGACTGAATGCTGATTCAGTGAACACTTTTATATTGCCTGAGAAATGCCTTATGACCTTATATGAACAGAAACTGTTTTTAAAGCACTATTATTTTATATTGAATACAGCTTACTGTATGTGTTTTTCACAGCTGTGTAGAAGTAACACAGCATCATATGCAGTCATACCTTAAATCTTCTGCTACAAAAAACATTTGTAGTAATTTCTTTAATTGTTATACTGTACATCTAATGAAATATTTGTAGAAAATTATTATAGGTACCACTAACAACATTCATAGGAAACTAGATAATTCCAGCAGCTCTTTAGAAAAAGGGTTGCAAATATAAAAATATAAACATTATACTGTATAACCTATGAAACAGACTTTTAATGTGGTAGGAAATTGTCCCGACTAATGATTGAATGACATGGTTACTAGCAAGTCGGATTGTTTTCATTTACAAGTGCTTTAATAATGTATACCTAAATGTAATTAGCTTGCGTTTTATGCATTTTAAAAGTGTCATTTGCATCTTACACTTTGCTCAGAGAAAGTGCTAGAGTTCTTGGCGATGTCAGCCTGATTTTATCATAACCAGCAAAACCTTGACTCACTGTTAGAATGTATGCATTGAATGAATGAATATTTTGAGCTGAAAAGTAAAAGAAAACACTAGGTGCACATTTGAAGTGAAACATGAGATTGAGATTTTGTGAACTATTATGTTATACAGTACAGTACCATAATGAAAAAGGTCATAATACCCTGTGGTCCTGAATTAGATGAAGTGGTAAGAAAATGGAAGGATAGATGTTAGCAAATGACACTTTCATTGAATTGCATGTTTGCCTGGTGTAAATTCACTAATGTACTGTATGGGACTCTGCACTGCCAAATGTGGTATCCATAATTTTGAACTTCAGAAGAATTTTTATTTCTGATTATATAGTTGGCTCCTTTTCCTACTGTATGCCATGATTGATCTATTCCTAACTCGCTGCTGAAACAAAATGTTGAGTTCTGCCATGTTGAGTAGGTGGCGTAATGATGCAGTCAGGCATTCTTAATTTAAATTATGCCAATTTTCTCCTCAAGTTAAGAAAATCTTCACATATATAGAAATAGAAATAGATTTACACTGTACACTGTCATTAAGGTGTTGCAGAATTTTTTTAATGACCCAGCTTTCAATACATTTATCAGCTATTTTCCCCAAATACAGTAACCCTAGGGTTTAGCTGACCAGTACACAGTAGCTCATGCTATACACAGTTAACTGCATTTTGCTCTTGTTAACTGTTTCTGTTCAAACACTTTACCAGGTAATCTTCGCATTTTGGTTTTCTCAACTGACTTATTTGGTTAAATAAAGGTCTTACTTTACATGACAAATTTCGAATTAATCTGCAATAGAAGTTGAATACGATAATTATGCCATTCTGTTTATATCTTCTTTATACAGTCCATTCATCCAATGTTTATAAATAACATTCTCAACCCCTAATCTGGTGTGTTACAGGAGTTTCACTCCTGTAAAGTCCATTATCAGGATTCCTCAAGCGAGATCTTATCCTGGCTTCTATGGAATAAGTCAACAGAGAGTATGCACTCCTTCTCTAGACAGGATCCTAGTCCATTACATGGTTACCCTCGGCAACGTACAGTAGGTACCCAGTTACAGTATATAGCTGTGTACTAAGCAATCTGGGTGAATTACCTTCCTTAAGGTTGAACAGAACTGATACTTCAGTCTAAAACTGTTGACACCAATTATACAGTACTGTACTGTACATATCTGGTAGTGTTTCATGCTATTGCTTTTATCATTCATCCCTTTTTAAATGAATCGATTGAAAACCTCTTTTAGAATTTTCTGTAATACTAAATATACACTGCAAAGTGAAGCTCTCTAACAAAGCCTTCAGGACCCGCAGTTCATTCTTATTTTAACATTTTCTAAAGAATTCATATCCATCACTCGTCATTCCAGTTTTTCTCTAAGGATTCAGATTGCTCTTGGAGAAACATAAATGATTAATAATGAACAATTTCAAATAAATGCTTAGAACAAAGACTGACTGTTTTGCAGGATTTGTATCCTGGTACTACAAAAGATTACTTATTGTGTAAAAATGCTATGCAATCTGAGATACTGTACCTTCAGCAGTATCTTTCCGATATGTCTATGTATTTTTTCAAATGATTACTATAAATTATGTTCTAAAAAGGAAGTTGGCTTATTATGGCAACTTCTTAGAAAGTGTACAGTAGTTAAAATATTTTATTATTCTCTATATTTTTTCACTGTATTTTATATTTTAAGTATTATTTTTGCCTCATGAAACAAATATTATTCACTATGCTAAATAAACGAATATTACAGAACATAAGCAGGGCTGGGTTTGGTTAGTACTGTACTTCGACGGGGACCTCTGTGGACAAACAGATTGCTGCTATAAGCGGTGTTGGTGGACCAGTAGGTGGCTACTTAAATTCTGGACCAGAATTTAAAACCAATGTCCTAGTTCAGGTAGGAGGTGCCAACGTTTCAAATGAGAGCTCGAACTGAGATTCCTGAGATTGGTCATTGAAGATACCGTGGCTCTGTTCATAAGAGTAGGGATGCTGGCTAAATTCCACCTTTGGGTTACACAGTCTGGCCTCCATGAATTGACTGTTTAATTAAATTAGTGATGGAAATTCCCACTTCTCCACCTGATCTGTTGTTTAATGAGGCTACAGTGCATCACCCAGATGGGTACTTCACTTCAGTGGTGGATGAAATGAGTCCCCACTTACTGTACTGTATATATTTGCATATCTTTTGGAATGGAAAATTCTGTATAAATACAAGCATAGTTTACCATCAAGTATCATTCTTTTCATTTTAACCTTCAGTTAACTGTATACTATACTATGCTGTACTATATTACAATTCCACAGAATTCCACTTTTCCACAATTCCACAGTAGTAAACATGACTATTGGGACAGTGTATGTAAAGTACAGTGAATTGAGTCAAAAAGAATTGAAATTTGGTACATGTGGAAAAAGGTCAACAACGCATTTTACTTTTTAAAGTGTCAAGAACAAAATAAGTAATTGAAGAGATAGGATTTTAGGAAACTTTACTATTAGTATAGCCTCCTTTCAATAAAATATACTGTATACAACACATGAAATTGAATTTACCGTCTTAAACAGGGCAAACATCAACTAAAAATAGCTAGAAAGAATATTTTACACAGTTAAACTTCTTTCTTTTTTTTCAGTGTACAAATGACAAAATGCATATTTTCATGAAAAAATTGATTGTTATTTTATATGTTACCATCCAGTTTAGAATCGCCTTAACTCTCTGGAAACAGCTCCGGTAGCCATCAGGAGAGCAGGAGACATGCTCCTACAACAGAGGTGGGCAGTCCTGATCGTGGAGGGCCAGTTTGACTATACGTTTTCAAGTTCTCTTTAAAACAGCAGTATCTGGAGCTTTTGGGAGAAGCTGTTAAATTAGTCCAGTTAAGCCAGTAACAGGCTAGTGTAGCTCTTTAAGAGTGAGTTGGAATGAAAACCTGCAGACACACTTGCCCTACAGGACTAGGAGTACCCTCCCCTGTCCTTCAATGTGTCCCCTGAAGAGCCATTTACTGTAGCATTTGACATGTTAACATGTCGCTGGGCAGAGCCTTGCACATCTCTCACGGAAGACACTGTAAGCACTCTGGTGTCCTCTGGCTCCTGCTGGCAGCTTTCAACCAATTGTACAGTACACCACTTTTTAAGGAAATATAGGTTTAATTAGTTCATAGTTTAAATTACCAAAATCTTAGCCATAGGAACTCAAACTGCACTCTGAATGAGTGAATGTAATGCTTGAAAACCACACAAAAAGCATCTCCTTAAATTTTTCTCACTTAATGGCTGTTCTTCACACAAATGTTTGCAACAAGCATTTGTTATAAAAATAGATACAATGCTTTTGTTTCAAACTTGCTTTCTGTTCTCACCAGTAACAAATTAATCTCACACATTCCTTACAGCACACAAATGTATGGTAGAACACATTTTAGCCACCAATCTTGTTGTTGAGATATACAATACTGATTACAATGAGCATACATTTGAGATTTTTAAAGGTATCATTCATTCACGGAAAAGAGATGAAAGTTCAGAATTTACTTAAATAGCCTTCAGTGCTCACGTATTCTCAGGCATTCTATTACAAGTGCAAAAAATACAGTGGAAATATTTAAATCAGTATTAAACTTGCACACAGCATGAACTTTTTTAAATCAAATTCTATTAAAAAGTTCATTTGAGTGCTGGGTCTTTGGAGCAGTGGAGCGTATTGACAATGGTGATGAATACTGCTTTAATCTTTTCGTGAGGTGAAAATGATGAACAAAAAGTTTTTTTTTTCATGCTGCCAGTATCTTCAGGCTATCCCCCTAGTTTTTTCAACCGATAATTTATCTTTTTAAACCTCAAAAAGGTTTGATGCTGTCAGGGATCTTGCTAGTAAGCTCAAGGGAAAAGGCTTTGTCAGAAGAAGCCTCAGAAGCTTACGAGGAGGTTTTATCTACTCTGGACCATCAGCAAGACAACAGGTTTGGAATTTGTCTTGGAGATTTCCAAATCTCTCATTTTCCAGCCACAGAAGTAGGCAGGGGATCAATGGGAAATGGAACACTATCTATCAATTTATCTCCTGCAAACCTGTCTTTGAAAAAAGAAAAAAAAGAGAATTCTTCAAGCTTTCATCTCAAAGAAGAATTAGTTCTGTGGTGGTTTGATTTTAAACTGTTTTCAAACTACTGTCTGTACCCTTAAACAGTGGAGAACTATTCATAGAAAAAAACAACTGACTAATGTATTTATATAATGAAGTTAATTTTCACCATCAGCAACTCTTTGTTGTGAATCATGGACATGAAAACAAAGGACTGCATTTAGATTTAATATACTGTACCTATACAGTATGGTAGCATCAGGAAATATTTAAGTAAATTCTTTAAAAATGTACTGTAGATAGGTTTTCTGCATTATTTGGCAATACCAGACCATAATTACTTACTTAGTGATGGAATATGCATCTGCCATGCTTGAATTGATATAGTGATCACCATTGATTCATACTATTTCTAAAAATTGTGTTTTTAGTTTTAAAGCATCAATCAAAGGATTAATTATATAATCATACACACATATTTTTCTTTCATGTTCACCCTGACAGACTAGTCTCCTAGTTGTTGCTAATATTGGAAGCATGTTCATCTCAAAGTTACGATTTTTGTACATAAAAATGTATCTAAAAATCTAATTATAACATGCCAAAATGTTCTTTCTAGTTGTTTGTCAATGGTTAAGGTTTGTCGATCCTTGTAGTGTTCAGCTTTCTTATTTGAAAGCAACAAATGTGTTATTTAAATTGTTCATCACTGGCTGCTATTTTTAATCTAAGTTTGAATGCTGTATGAGAATAATCAAATAAATTATTAAATTAAATGTAAAAGAAATTTAACTGGAAATATTTATTTCTTCAAATTTGCTCCAGAAATTGAAATCACTATTTGTTAACCCTATGTATTCAGCAATATTTTCCAGCTTTTGTCCATTCCTAAGTCAGACTGCTCCAGTTGAATTTCATTATGCTAATTTGTGTTTTATTTTATTGGGATACAATGAAAAATTGTCATTTTAAATTGCAGTTAGCCTAGGAGTAAGAATGCTTCTATGCTGCTCCATTAGTTTTATTGGTATTACATTTTCTCTGCTTTTGGAAGCTAGAATAGCTGCCTTAAAGATTTACATTAATCTTCATCAGTTGGAAAATAAACTGTCATAAGGCTGAAATGATGATCTCAGTCTAAAAAGGAAAATTAATTTCGACCCATGCCATTCATGTGCTAGACTTTTGACACCTAGAAATCTTTAACTCATTACTCATTGAAGGGCTATATATGTACAATATTCACAGTATGTACTGTATTATTTTTATTCCTTACAGGTAGATACTGATGATTCTTGGTAAAAGCTATAGCATTACACATATGTGTTATATAGTGTACCCCTTTAATAGATAATATCCCTTTTACAGATACAAGGGATACAGTGAACAGGATAGAGTATATCCCTTTTACAGATATTTGTATCAAATAATTACTGTATTAGTATACAGTGAATTTAACGCTTTCCTGTAACTTGGTTGGTTTTGCACATTTAAAAAGTAGCATCCAGAGTATTAGAGGACTGAAAGGTCCCAGAGGTTAATTTTCTGTCAACATTTTAGGAAGGGTTTTCATTTACAGAGGTTATTAATAACTACTTTATCATCTTTAGTCCCAGACAATGAAAAGCACAGTGAAATAGTAACTATTAGATGCCCACAAAAATAACAATAGGGCAGAACAGTGATGCAGTGGTTAGCATTGCTGCCTCACAGGTGCTGGGGCCCTGGACCTGGGGGCTACAGCATTTGCTTTGAAGCTGCATCAGTTTGAATGATCTCCATGTGTTCGCATGGGTTTCCTCCAGTAGTCCACAGACATACTGGTAGGTTAAGTGGCCTTTGGGAAAACTGGCCCTTGGTGTGAGTATGTGCATGTACAGTATGTGTGTGTCTGTGGGATCCCTGCATCCCACGGTGCCCCCTGTACACACACACCAGGGACAGTTTTCCCAGAAGCCACCTGGCCTACCAGCACTTGTACGTCTCTGTACAGTGGGAGGAAACTGGAGCACCTGCAGGACACCGACACAAAAACAGAGAGAAAATACAAACTGCACATGGATAGCACCCCGGGTCTGGAATCGAAGGCAAGGCCCCAGTGCTGCGATACAGCAAAGCTATCTACTGCCACCATTCCGCCCCAGCTCTCAATTACAGTCCCTTTGAGTGCTCACCTCACATACAGTATATTAGTGTAAGCCAAGTCTTTACCTGCAGTCTGCTGATTCAGGTCTTCTTATTTAAAAGCCAGGCTCTACAAAGTCAATGACAGGGCCTTTTGATGCACAGCACCTTGTCTATTGAACTTGCTGCGAAAATCAATTACAGGCTCTGTAAATGTCGAGAATTTTGAAAAGCACCTGAAAACCTACCTTTTCCCCAAGTTTTCAATGTATTTAGTTTTACTTATGGGCTTAGTGGTTCAATTTGCCGGGCTTAAATTTTTTTTCTTTTTCATTCACCTCTGCAATAAAGTACAGTATTACATACGTTTTATTGTGCACATATCTGCTGACAATCTTTTGTTAAATTTGCTAAATTTCCAAAGTGGAAAAAGGAATGGAAAAAAGAAAAAAGAAAACTCCTTATGATTACTTCCACTGCTTTCAATGTTTAATGAAAAAGGTTTAAACCTAAATTTTAAATCTAAAACTTAATCATATATATATATTTAAAGTATTAACATTTATGGTAATCAAAAGACAAAAGTATGATTAATAATCCTAAATGCATGATTCAAATCTGAATCTGGGTTTAATCATTTGATGCTTTGGCATCTGCCAATCAGACAGGAGTAGTAATTTATTGCTTTGTTCTGTGTGGAATGTAGCAGGGCACTGACCCTAATTATACTGCTCATACAATGAGAAAAGGTTTGATTATAACAGGGAGAACTCCAGTGTGGTTATGTCTGTTTAATTTTGCATATGAATAATGTACATTTTGCACATCCTGTCTGTTCCAGACAGGATCCCTATGTTTTGGTTTATACTCAATACATAAGTACCTGCAGGTTTCACAGAGCAGCGGCAGGGGGAAAGGAGATAACAAATGAGTAATCTGCATGTTTTAAATGTTCAATTAAGAATTCTAATTGCGTTTTTATCACAATGCTTCATGTCAGAAAGCATGAGAAATAGGCATTACATAAAACATATGTTGATTGACACAGACGTCTGTTCAGAAATGATGAGTGTACTGTTTACTTTATAATGGATACTTTAATCTGTACACTTTGTATTTTCAATTACTGTTATGTACTGAAACAGCATTTTAGTGCATTTATCTGTTTGGCTAATCTTTTCCTGCATATCCTAATTATGTACATTTACAGTCTAGTTTAGTCACTAATTAAAATATAAAAAATGATAAAGACTAAGACGTTTTTCTTTTGCATGAAGTGTCCAAAATGCTTTCAAATGATCTGGAAAATTAGATGAGTGCACTGTTACATTTAAATCTGAGATGATACTCCTGTTGCTAATTAGATTTACTTCACTGAGTTAAACTAAGCAACCCGAAAATTGATTCAATTGACGTTTGGAGGCAAGACTTGGCTGTAGACTTCAAATATTTAGCTTATCACAATTTTTGTTTCCTCAACATTGTTACAGTGCATACTGAAGCTAAATTCCTCATAACTCGTCTATACATACTGTAGCATACTCTGCATACATAACTTTCTGATGCCAGCCTCATCTTTGTCACAGCTGTAAGACTCGTGCTGCACACCTGCTCTATAATTTCAGGAGGTTGAGGACTGTAATTTGCAGTTAAAGACTGATTTCAAATTAATAATTTAACTCATCAAATCTCTGAAGACTGAAATAAGAAAAGGAAAAGTACCAATCCATAAATGGTCACCTTGAGTTCTAAATGTAGAAAACCTGTTAGCTAAAGATCAATTGAAATTACTCTTGAATGAATCTAAATGATTTTGAATAGCTTGTTAACTGAATATCTTTTACCTGCCTTTAGAAATATTAGAGTGGGGAACCTGTGCTGTTACATAATAATAATAATTGCTTACACTTATATAGCGCTTTTCTGGACACTCCACTCAAAGCGCTTTACAGGTAATGGGGACTCCCCTCCACCACCACCAATGTGCAGCATCCACCTGGATGATTCGACGTCAGCCATAATGCGCCAGAATGCTCACCACACATCAGCTATCAGTGGGGAGGAGAGCAGAGTAATGAAGCCAAATTATAGATGGGGATTACTAGGAGGCCATGATTGGTAAGGGCCAATGGAAGGGCCAATCTTCCAGCAGCAACCTTAGTTATCCCAGGAGGTCTCCCATCCAGGTACTAATCAGGCTCACACCTGCTTAGCTTCAGGGGGTTGCCAGCTGTGAGTTGCAGGGTGATATGGTATACTACGTTGGTAATAGTTAATTTAAAAAATAACCCATTACAAGTTATGTGTTTATGGGATAACTTTTTAAACTAAACAAGAAGTTTACTAAATAGAAAATATTTATATAACTTTGGTATTTTACCTCGTCCATTAAGGTACTGTACTTTGCCTGTGTAACCCAGTGGTGCTTTCATTACCTGACCAGCAACATACAGTACCTTGGTTAAACTTAACCAGGTGACTAAATTTGCAAATCTAGTAGCACCATGGTATCGAATGACAGCAGGCTCTCTTCAGACTCAAGTCAGAACTCAATAGGTGAACTCAATGAAGGCTCTTGGTGAGTGCATCAGTGCCCATTGGTGGCCCCACATACTGTACAGTACATGCTCACCCAGGAACATCCCTACTGGTATCTACAGGAATAAGATATCCCTGTGTTGTTTTCCCACAAGACAGAAATGTTAATCTACAGATTAAGCAAAAACAGTGTGCTACTGTGTTATACCACGTATTGTGTGCTACTGTGTCTTATACCACTTATTGTTGTCAGCTACAGGAAGACCTGTTGATGATGTTGCATTAAATGTGCATCTGTACGAGGGCAATTGCAGCTGGGAACAGGTTGCCATTCTGTTGTTTCAATGTGTTTATTGAGGTCTCATTGAGACTGGCTGAAAATGACCACATAAGTGAAAGTAATATGGTACAGTATGTGTCACTGCTGTGACATCACACACGACCAGCTGCTTATGGGACAGTTTTTATTCTATTGATTTTTTGAAGAACTAATTTTCTTGAAACTTTAACTGCTTATAGAAAATTATTCAAGATGTATTATCTGATTACAATCAGATGAGGCAAAAAAACTCCCAGTGCTGGAAGTCTTTTGAAATAGACTATTGAAAAGGCGATGGTGTGACAAATGGCATTTCCAGTATTATTAGTTTTAATGTGCCTAGATTAAGTGTACTGTATACATTTGAGATTCAAACTCTAGAGCTTCAGTAGATTGTAGTGAGGATCAAAATGTGACAGAAAAAAACATCATAAAACTTGTAAACATGAATCTTTGGCAGAGCATCTATAGAACAGTCAGAACAAAAACATCCTACATTAGCATATAGTTTGCTGAGTATGTCAGGAGTTAATGACTTCTTCTCACTTCAAGTACAAGAGATTGTAAGCCAACATTCTGCATAGACAATTACAAATCATGTCTCTTGTAGGTGCCATGTTGTATGCCTGTAATTTACCACTGACTGGCAATAAGCTCTAGATGATAATTGTCAATGCATAGGAATGCTAACAAACTGGGGAAGTTTCTCTTTGGGGGACACATGGACTTTTATGAAACTACTCTTGTGGAAAATTGACTCAGGAAGAATAATAGATAAAAAAAGTAGTACTAAACCTTTTGAAAAAGAAATAAGCGTGTCAAGTTAGCTTGACATTTGGTTACAGATAATGAACTTTCCAAACCAAAAAAGGTGTGTAGCATCACCAACAATGTTGAATGAGCTAGAGCAAGGCTGTTTAACATTATTATTATTATTATTATTAGTAGTAGTAGTAGTAGTAGTAGTAGTAGTAGTAGTGGTATTATTATTATTATTATTATTATTATTATTATTATTATTATTATTATTATTATTATTATTATTATTATTATTTGAGGAACACATTTCAAGACAGCATTGCCTCAACTTTTCTGAGTATTAAAAAATGTTTGCAAAAATATGGGCTTTCAAAAAAGATTGAATTTCTCAATCACATCTAGAAAACATATTTTCTGGGAAATTTATTTTTTTAACATAGTTGTATCTATTTGAAAATAAAATAACTGCTTTCAACATCCAGTCCAGGGGAAACAATTTTGGATAAATGCACATGAGTTGACAGAAAATAAAGGCTAGGACATGCACACTGCCCGAGGAAGATTAGCGGTGACAGAAATAATTAACATTGCACTTTCACAATAACACTTTTTCAAAAATGTGGATGAATGTGTTGCTGTTGCATTTTTTTGTGTTGGTTTATTGTAAATGTCTGACACTGTGCAGCTAGCTTTATTCCCTTGATAGGAATATAAGAAAAAAGATTGTTTCACTATGAAATAAATAAAACTTTAAAGGTGAAACCTAAAGAGACCTGTTTTTTCACCTAGCCGCCTTAATACAGTACAATAATTTTAGAGACAAGAACCTGTAGCATAGTGTAGTATTAAAGGTAGACCTGTAAAGATGATTATTTTAAAAGGTTAATTTAAAACAGAATGTCTCCTTTACTTCTGAAAACGTCTTTACACTGTAGTTTAATCATGTGTGATGTAGCTGAATACTATATTTAAACTATATTTCTCAACATGCCATGCACATGAAAGAGTTCCTTGAATATCCACATATATCCATCATTCTGTCAACATCAATTTTAGTATTAGTGTCATTCCTGCAGACAGCTTTTTATTTAGATGTCATTACTGACTCCACTGTTTTGCATGCAATCATTAAAACGATTTTTAAATATTTGGAGCGATGCATACTATACCTCAACAGCAAATTGTAGTATTAACAATTTAAATGTATTGATCTATATATAGTGCAGACATCTGCAATGCAACAGTTTTCAGCCATTCAAATGACTCAAATCACTACTCAGAACTTTTATTTTAATCTGGCACCTATTATGTGTTTTATGTTTGCTATTAAATATTAACACACTGCTGTCTGTGATACCACAGTGTCTACAGCACAATAACAACTGACATCCCGTGTATTCTAGATGGCTGCAGCTGTATAAGAAACGTGTGCTGTTAGACTCTGCCACATCATCCAGCTCCACTCTTCTTCTCCTATGAGCATGTCTCTCACTTCAGAGTTCAGAAGCTCTGTTGATCCACTGCAGGTTATTCTGTGAATATCTTGCTTGTCCATCTACCCGTTTACTCAAGTTTCCATCCAATGTTCTCTCATGCTTCTTCCCTCCCCAGTTTTCTTTCTATGCAGTCCATAGAACTGCATAGAAGGGCTGCTGGAGGGCTCCTCTCAGAATCAGGGTTTCCTCTGGGTCTCCACATTTCTGCAGCTTCAAGAGCTGTACATCTGGAGGTCTCAGTCAGTGTTTGAGCCTTGAAATCTCAGGTCTCACATTTCTCTGGCTTTACAGTCTCAATGTTATGAACACAGAACAGCACTCTGGGGAAGGTTTTGCAGTTGACCTCAGTCTCTTTATGGCCCTCCACCACCATGTCCTCAGGCTACTCATACTTCTGTTTAATGACAGTAAGAATACCCCTTTCTGCATGAAATAACTGCATTTAGCCAGAAAGGCAGCACTAGGATAGGTTTCTGGAAAGGAAATACTTTTTACCCTTTAGGTCCATTCCACATTCAGCCTGAATGAACCAACCCTGTGGTGGCCAACAACTGCATTTGTTTCCAGGAAACCAGGGTTGTAATAATAACCTAGTGTTTTCCATTAATGGCATTGCAATGCAAAAAAGTTTCTCTAAGTAATATTACAAAGCGAGTTAGTTCCACAGCTAGATGGCACAGAAATCCCAGTTCCTGGAGTGTTAAGAAAAAAAAATGTTTTGATTTTATTTAAAAAAAAAACACATTCATATCTTTCTGTAATGTTGGGATAAGCTTCAGGAAACTTAAAAATTATAAAGTGCAAGTCCCCAACAGGAAACAATTAAATAGGATAAAATTTTGGTACGAAACACATAGACTAATAACTTATATGAATATAGGGAGTATCCAGTAGCATTCGATGGCTGTCTGTTGTATAGTCTGAAGCATTATAATTTTAAGAAACAATCTCAAAAAAACATGTGCAATGATCCAGCACCAGAGTAGGAAACAGAAAAACAAATAGGCAAAAAATGAAACTGCACCTACAGTAGCAGAAGGAAAACCAATTTGATGCACAGCCAGATTAATAGCTTGCAGTAACCTTACAAATCTCTTCCTAGACACGGAATGTCGTTTATGAATGACTAAATGACTACAGAGCATTCCACAGATAATGTGATCATGAGCATGCTGTAGTAAGCAGACATGTAAAGAGATATAAATATGCTAGAGAGTTTGAGAGTAAATGAAAGATTTAAGGCAGAGAAATCCATAATTTTGCTTGATTTCTCTAATTTACAAGCAGATTGACTTTTTAGTTGTTTTTGCTTTCTTTGAGACTTTTACAGATTTTATTTTCTGTGGAAAAGATTATTGGAATGGAACCAGTGAAAATGAAGTGGATTTATCTATTTTACTTTTTATTCTTAATGGTGCCCTTGATAATTTACCTGTAACTCTGCTAGTGTACATAATATTAATGCACTCAAAATTGACAAAAGAATAAATGATAAAGTCAGGATATCCTTGTAATTTTTTAAATCCCTAAGAATTGCAAAGAACATCTTTATGTTAAGCTAATGTAGTAGCGTAAACACAGCCAATCATAAACATTGTGTATCAAGTTTTTTTACTTGATATCCTAACATGCACTTACTGTATTTCTATTTTTCTTTTATTGTTAAAAATATGTAACTAAATTCTAGAATAATATGTTTCTGTACTCTGCATTCTCACTGTTGGCAGAGTTTGTTTGGATGCAGACAGGGGACTGACCAAGGAGAGCACAAGCCAATATGTTAGCTGATACTCTAACTCCTGCTGCAGTTTGCTTTTTTATTAACATCAGGGAGAGGAAAACAATCCAAACCTCTACTCTAGAACAAAATAACTGGTTCAGTCCAATGAGTCTCAGATTTCCTGTTCCCTAGGTTTTTGTGTTCAACTCCGCTAGTTTATAGAATATTCTAACATTAACTCTTATTAGGAAATGCCTAATTTTCAAGCAACAACTGAAATCATCCTGAGAAAACTCTGCACTTGAATTTTTTTAATAAATCCCATTCCTCAACTAGGATCGGCTTCTGGCTGGACTCTGACCTACCTGACCTTTTCTTCCGTGCACTTGGCTGTTGCCAGACTAACAATATAATTTGTTGCTTATGTATATTATAGTTTTGGGATAGTATTGTTTCTCAGGATAATATAATACTGAGCTCCAGTTATGTGATTGCGATTCATAAGAATGCCTCAGAAATTACCTAAATGAGTCAATTAAATTCTATAAAACTATCAGAATGATTTTAATTAGTGGAAGAATAACAAAATGTCAGAACATACCCCTCTTGAATGAAAATCACTTGGTTGCTATCAGAATAATTGTGAGAATTGTTTCCCAGAGAATGAAATGTTAATTCTAGACTAGTGCAGAGAAAGAAGGAAACTGTGAGGGATAGGTGTTGTTGTGGGACTGTGAAGGTCACCACAGTCTCCCAGGACCATCACATTCATGTAATCTATCTGTATAATCATTTTTCAGACTTCAGGAACTACAGCAGGAGAAATACACGAAAGAAACAATAATTGTCATTGCATCAGCAATGCAACAACTGTGATCATCCTGGGAAACTCCCACTGAGACAGAAAACTCTGCGCTTTTGAATTAAATCCCATTCCACAACTACTGTAGGATTGTCATTAGCTCGCTGTCTCTATAAAAAAAAGATCTGCATGCACAAAAACATTTTGGGGCATCATGCTGGCAGCTGAGAGTCACAGTCGGCATCTTCATGTCGCAGATCACCCAAGGTGGTGATAGAGACAGTATTTTATTGACTGGAAATCCCTTGAAGGACCTGCCTTGAGAGATGAGTTGGGTTGCTAAGCATAGTATTGTTCAGGCATAGCATAATGTACATAGAGGTGATTGAGACAGTACAATTCCATGAATTTTATCCCCTCACATTACATTTGAAAAACTATTGCTTCAAATGAATATGCAAATACTGACCATTGAACTGAGCTCTACTTAAAGCAAATACTGTATGTCCCAATATTTACAGTATGGTCACTTGAAATCACTGGTTGAAACACAAAGTATGGTTTTGTTCTAATAAGATCAAATGTAAGCAAGGAATTACCCAAAAACAAAATGTACTTTATACTATACTTATCATTCATATTAATCTAATGATCACAATAAAGCAAAAATAACAGTTTTGATTTTGCTCTCCTGATACTTCTGTAAGGCACTGTAGGTCATGTTGACATTATGAGCAAAATAAATGTATCTGCTTTGCTGAGTTTCTTTTGTTCTTGTATGTGATTTATTTTCAGTGCACCGTATCTGAGTAACACCTTGAATAGTTGACTTCTCCATGAGAGATGGTACATACTGTAGTGTGCGTTGATAAAATACAAAGGGAACACTGATTTGTTTGGCGTTTGACAGTTAGGTTTCCCAGATTCGCCCTGAGGGTATTCTGTTTAAGAGGAAGAGCTGATTTAGCCATACTCAGAAGTGCTTGTTAAATAGCTCTCTTAAAGCTTTCTTAACGTCACTTACAGTCTAATTGATTCCTTACATCATCGATAAAATACAGTATATGTATGTGTGTACTTAATTACCTTTAATTACTCTTATGAAGCACTCTTCTTCCCAATCAGATGCAAATTACAAGCCTGTTTTTCAGAGTCAATAAAAATAGATTTGAATCATGTTTTGCATATGAAGGGTGAAAAATAAGGTTATAAGGTACTGTAGTTCAGGGTAGGCTGATCAAACTTCCATAAAAGACCATCCTTTATTAAACTAAATTGCAGTTCTTCCTGGTATTTCAAGTTTTCAGAGGGAGCAAGCTTATAGAATGTAATAGAACATTAATTTCCCTTTTGCAGATGCTACATATGCTGCAAATTAACCTTGGCCCAAATTTAGTTGATGTTCTGAGTGCACCCTGAATAAATATTGAAAATAGACCCCAAGGTTCCCTTTCTTGCTAAGAATTTTATTTATGAAGCCATTGATGCTACAGGAGTATTCATAGTCATTATTTTTTTTTCTGCATTTACAAATGAGAACGCAGATGGTATGGATAAGAAGAACTGTACAAACCTGACTGTAGAACCCATCCATGCGTGAAATAGCCTAGCTGATGCTAATTGTCCCCTTGGTTTCTTCTGATCCCCTATCCAAACCAATGTGTACAACTACTGTATGTACTGTACTGTACATCAAGTTTTAAATCATGGGCTACCCATTTTAAAATTCCAGATGAAGGTAACTTTTTTCCCACTTATTTAACAAGAGCTTTTGTAGCAGAGAGATCATTAGAGATTTTAATTTCTAGCATGTAAATCTCTCATTAGAGGCTTCCTGATTTAGCTGATTCTTCTACAGTAACTCACCACAAGAGATCAGGCAGAGATTGTCTTACAAAATATCGTCTGTATTATTTTCATTGATTATTTTTATGCTAAAGTTAATTGCGTTGATATACGTCATTTGATCACATAGAAATGTAATCTTCATACAGGAATTAAATTGGGACATGGTGCTTAATACTAGTGCCTGCCTCACAGCTCTTGGGTTTTACATACTGCCAATGAAATTCTGGCTACAGTAAATTGGTGAGTCTAAAGTATCCTGGTGTGTGTGCCTGGTAATAGACTAACTGTCCATCCAAAATGAAGTCCCACCTTTCACTTTGTGCTTCTAAGGTTGGCAACAAGTTACCAAAACCCATACCTGGAATAATCGGCTTTCTGGTGATGAATGGATGATCTAAAGTGTGGTGATTTTAGACTTCTGGCTAGGAGCACAGGAACATAAGAAAGGTTGCAAACAATACAAAGACATTTGTCCCCTCTTGCTTGTTTGGTAGTTTATGTTTATTTGGTAGATAAGTGAATCTAAAATTCAGTCATTGATTTATTCACTTTTTGAAATAGCATCTTATTTGAAATTTTGGGCAGGCCTCAAGCACCTGTCTCGGAATTATGTCTGCTTTTGTGTTGCTTCCTCCCATTACTTCCTTATTGAAGACATAGAAGGATCTACAAACAGTGTCACATAGACACCCAGATCCCTTCCATTAATAGCTTCCTCTGAATCACCGATGTGATATACAGTATGTAATTAAATTATTAATTCTTTCCATGCTCATTGTGCTCTTGTCCAGGTTAAATTGTATTTACTAAATATCTGCATAATCCATCATCATGTCTTAGTGTTTTTGTAACTGCCTTGCAGCTACAGATACTTCTGATTGCCTCTATTTCTGTATATTATACAAATTTAACTTGTTTTCTAACTATACCATGGTCTAATTCTTTGATATACTATAGATCAAGATTACTCTGTAGAGTAGCTATTCTAAAGCAATGCCTGTGCTGCTTACACTGATGTAGTTAGAAGTAATTCCCCTTGAGATGTACTGCTGCCACTGTTCTAAAGCAAATCATTGCAAGAATTCAAGATGAGCTCTGAGAATTTCCCGCCTTTAACAGTAAAAGAAGAAATACTGATTGGTCTAGGATTCCTGTTTTTTTTCTTAGATTTTATGTTCCACACACAATTCCCTAATAAATGCATTATCAATTAAATAATTAAGGCTAAAATATTTAGGGCCAAACTATAAATCCTGAATTTAATTCGATTTTTAATTATAGGTAATTAAAAGTCAATAAAAACAATGCAGCTGGACTGCAAATCCCCATAGCTGATAGTGCATCCTGAGATTCTGTAATATGCAGAGGTACTGAATGCAGCAGTCTAGGGTTTTGCAGTGCAGTCCCAGGGCACTGCTAGAAATTGCAGTCAGTGCCTGATATTGCAAGGTCCATATTTTCTGCCATATGATTTACGTACCTGTTGGGCCTTAGTTATAGTATTGAAAAACATTTTACTTTAGCCACTTGTAATATTCCTTTCAGTCTCTATCAGATTAAAATATTGTTTTATAGTTCTTAGAGATCTTTTTTGTGCTTTCTCCATAAAAAAATTTAGAACAAGTTTTCCAACACTAACACATACTGTATTTGTTTTAACTTTTCACATTAATTTTCAAGCATAACTGTTCTTCTTGTATTGACTCTTTGTCCTTCTGTTCCAAATTTGTCTCTGCCTCTTTCATAGTCCACTTTGCTAAAATTGTAAACCCTATTATTAGATTCACCCTTTAGAGTTTTAACATATAAATCAACATGCACAACAGACATAATTTTCCCAGTGAAACAATCATATCTAATCCCATTCTTTTCTTTATTTGAAAAGATCAGGTCAATGAAAGTATCCCCCTCTACATTTCTGTACAAATTTAAACATTTCAACAATTTGATCTGAACCTCCCCATAACAGTATCTCATTTTATGTGTGGGAGATTTAAATCTCCTATTAATACCATGTCACTTTGAGAAAACCTTCCAGATCTACTTAAAAGGTAGGCTGTTTGGATGTGTGTCTGAATCAAACGGTCTATAGCATGCACACTGAATTAAACGGTCTATAGCATGCACCCTCTCAATTCAGTTGCACTAGCTTGCAGACAATTTTACTGTTGAGTTTCTTGCTATTTCCAATTTGTATCTAATCAAAAAACATGTACCCAGCTAATTTATATTCATCTGCTGTCCTCCCCAATTCATGTTTCCCTGTCCTTCTAGCACAAAGATAAAACATGGAATAACAGACTCACTTGATGCTGTTTTAAGTGTGTTCTTAGCGTTACCCTGGGCTTTCTTGGTCACACTATAGTTGGCTTATTGAATGCTTCCTGCCTTGCTTGTGCAAGTAGGGTTTTTTTTATAGAAGTACCCCCAATGACCTATAAAACTAAACCTCTCTTCACTGTACCAATACAATATTGTGTTAATTCAAATCGCCATAATTCATCTTGGTTCCCTGGGCTTGCATAAATACTGGTATAATTAAATAGGTGTTAAATATTTAACATACCTGTATCCCCATCCTAAAATATAAGTGCTATGAAGTAGGCAGTAGTGAGTTTATGTTTTGTAATCTTAGTTGCTACCAAAGCATTTTATTAGGTTACCTTAAACATAAATCAGAATAACTGCCAACAGCTGGCCTACAATATACTGTAGCTGTGATCAAATAATAAAAAATAACACATTTTGGATTGTTACCATATGTCTTTTGAAATATAAGTGAATACTAAGTGGGAGACAATAATGTATAAAATATAGTTTTTTTATGCTTTTTAAGGGAACCCCAGATAAATGACAATGAAAGAGGTTGAAGTGTTAATTTAGCGGCATCAATGTCAGAAAGGGAGCCATAACACTGACCTGGCAAAGAATCACAGCAATAATTATTACAAAAATAGACAGTAGTGCTTTCTTTTCAATGGATGTCAGAAATGAGCTCAAAGTTACAACCATTAGACACCACAAAAGCCATCCTGCCTTAAGACAACAATACATCAGTAGGGAGTGATCAATTTCGGTCTGGAATTAACTCAAACCTGAGGTAAAGCATTTTTCTAAGGGAATAAAGTGTATTGTAAAGGGTTTATACAGTACTAAACCAAAAACTGCATTGACTGGCAAAGTGGAGCATTGTTTAGAACCAGAATATAGAACAAAATAACTGAATCTGTGATGGAGGAATAATTCTTAATAGACTGTGAACACCTACATCATTAAAGGTTTCCAGCTCTGTACTTCAAGCCCTACATCACACAGGCACTGTCAATGCAAATTTCAATGTCTGTCAGCTGCAAAAGGCATGTTTTGATTGAGGATTGAAAGAGAAATTAATGAATGAAAGTACAGGCAAATATCAGAGCCTGCTAAAGACCTAAATGATGAATTTTCACCCCTCAGCAGGACAGTGACCCAAAGGAAAAGCTACACTAGATTTAACAAAACTACACAAAAAAGAAAGGGAATATCCTCATGATGTCCAGTCAAGATCTTGATGTAAATCCTTTTGAGAATCTTAAAACCGCTTACTGCTGTCGAAAAATGACCCCCAAACAACCTCAGAGAGCTTAAGCAATTTTTCCGGGAAAAATGGACTAAAATCACACCACGTCAGTGTGCAAGTTGATAGAGACTAACTCAAAAAGACTTATGGTTGTGATTGCTACCAAAGGTGATTCCTTCTGAATATTAAGTTCACAGATCTGAAAGCATTACTTGCAAACAACAAATTAAATTTTTAGCTTTTACTGACATTAACTGTAACTGACCTGTAAAAGTTTTCAGTTTGAGAAGTCAGGCTTTGCAAAATATATTAAGTTTAAACAAATATGTATACATGATTTTTTAATTTCCCAAAATGGGACATCATAGAAACTGCCTGAATAGTTTTGCAAGGCACTATACACTTATTTTAAAACTAATGTGGGAAAATCAAACACTGTGTCTCATATCAGAAGTTGAAGTACTCACTGTCTCATACAATAAGATTTCCATACATCACAGGGTTCATTTTAATATAAATTTAATTTATTAAGGAGATGTAACAATAAAAGGATGAAACACACTCAATAATCTTAAATTACCATTTAACTACATCAGTATGCCACATAATAAGAAACAAATCTGTTAATTAGGAACATAGGCAGACAACTACTTCATTTTTATTATACTAACATACTGTATGAAACAGTCCCCAAAATATAAACAGTCTTTATTTCAAACACTGACAATTAAATCTCTCCTCTCATATATTACTATTTACTGGTTAATTTTCATTCCCATGTGTAGTTTCACTTCCTAAAACACAACAGGTTAGCAATGCATTTCCTGAAACAGATGAGCAAAACACTGAGAGAAAATAAGTACTGATTTATCTATTGGAAGTCAAATTGATGAAAACCTATTAACCATTTCAGCAGATCCAATCTTGTCATCGTCTGGTAATCAAAACATTTGGTAAGGATGCATCAAATAGTTTTTTTTAAATATGCAATGCTGTCCGTTTTGGAATTGTCCAATTATGCTGCCTAATTTAAAATCAATCATATGAGCCAGTGATTCACCTTACTGGCAGCTTATTTTAGAAATCTAGTACACAAGCTGCAAATCTTCACAACAAAAACCTTGATTAGACTCTTTTCTTGATTAAGATACATTGCCAAATCAATGCTGTAAGTCCAAAGTTTTGTAATAGTTATGATAATCCTTTGTGTTTTGAGGTACAATTTTAATTACATTGAGTTAAATGCCTTCTTTTTCAGAAACTTCCGTGGTTTCTTTTTTTCTGTGCTCAGCCTATGCCAACTGTTTTCAAACTAACTGATTACAGCTCTCAAACAACTTTAGTCTTTGATGGTGCCTGAAGCCATAATTTCTTTCTGTTAAAAGAAGGAGCGAAAAAGTACATGCACCCTTAATTCTGAATGGGTCAAATGATTTGAGGCTAAGCAGACAACGCACTCAGTCAATTAATACTACTGCATGGATAATAAATGGAAACTAAACTACAAAGGAAAGCTGTGGGTGGAATCAGACTGCAGGGTAATGCAATGAGGGCAATGAGGTGCTTTGCATAAGAGCTACACCGAGGACCCATGTGAGAGATCTTCCTCCAAAGGTTAATTAAAGGTGAAATTTATTTAGAAGCATTGAAATATCGTTGTATTGCAGATCCATACATGGAGGAGGTAGCCTTTCATATTGCTTATAACTTTTGGTAATTAATAGCTACACATTGTCCAGGTACTTTGAGGTTTATGTGTTAAAGCTGTTCTGTCCTGCTAACAATACAATACATTACACTGCTCCAGATACTGTACCTACTGGATAATTGCATCACTAGTGAATCAGAGTCTTCAGAACACTAGAATTTTATTGGATCAGACAACTGCTATACTCAAGGATTGTTTCCTTCCTTAATTGCTGTCTATCTTATGGTATGATTATGTTTAATGTTCTTGTTAGTATACTGTAGCTATAAGCAATCACACTGTTAATCATGTTTAACACATCTAGAACCCATAGAACTGTAGTTCAGTGTTTCTTTTTGTTAAAACAGATGAACATTGATATTAAATTTATGTTTTTATTTTCTCATTAATTTTAAAGGACTCACTATACTCTAGTCAAGGACAGACTATGTTTAATCAATTCTGCACAGCTGCCAATTTTAGAAGTATGCAGTGTTTTTTTTGTATTAGTAGGAGTCTGCAAACCTTGCAACAGTGACATTTCATCTGAGAAAGTACAGTATGTGCTAAGGAGTCATGTATAATGTATTTTTCAGGTCATAACCTCTTAATTAATAATGGGATTTGCAAATAGCAGGTATCAAATGATAAAAGGAAGCAATAATGCAAAGTCAAATGATTTTAAATGTTTTAAAACAGATCTTCATTCAAAGTGCATTCAAGGACTTCTTTCTGTGCATTTTGTATTCATTTTAACTAATAGCTATATAATTATGTCAATTACAAAAATCTAAGGTTATCTTATTGAGAACTTAGAAAGAGGAAAGAGAATCAGAAAATATTTTATAAGTTAAGGGGATAGTTACAAACAATTCTGACGTACAATATTTATACTGCAAACACTGAAGGCAAAAAGGAAGTAACATTCAATGCTAAGGACCTGCACCTTGTTTATTGGTCAAAAAAGAATCCAAATACTTTGTACAGAGATCAAACACTGTAATCCAAAGTACATGGATTGCTATGTTGCTGCTTTGTATTAATACAGACATAATGCTACCTCATACACACTGTCAGTGCACACAAATGTACGTATCCTTTCACAATTTGCTATGATTGAATGCTTTTTAATATACCAAACACGTTCACAGAACAGTGGAACTGAGAATAAAGGAAACCAATCCCCAGCAGCATTAAGAACACTGTAGTAAAAACTGTGATTTTTACAGCATATTTGACTGTTCAAATGCACCTTGCAGCTAATGCAGTATGTTTATCTCCTACAATAATATATGAATTAACAGATGTTTTGCATTTACATAAATCATAATCAACACAGGTACATACTTTGAGCTTTAGTACCCTAAAAATATAACTGTGTTATGGTTCATATCCTGTGGTTTCTCAAGCTTGCATGCAGAAGGCATTCCTAAGGGTTCTGTCTGACAAGTGCAGCCTTTTCTGCAGTCAGACCAGAAAGTACTAGTTATTTCAAAATCCCCATGAGATTGAAATCAATTGGAAAAAAATGTTTAATTATTCTGTTATCTGTTGTATTTTTCAACGAAGGTTTAAATACAGTATCAATCAGAAAAAGGCCAAACTTATTCATGAGAAATAAAGAAGAATAGATGTCTATTTTATTTCTACATATTTTATCTTTATTTCCCCCAGTGGTAAACTGTAGTATGAATAGCCAATGCTTCTACAAACCTAAAAGCAAGTTTTCTCATACATCACTATAGGCTAGACCTTCTTTCACTGCATGTTTTTTGAAATTCATAGTTACAAAGAAGATGTAAATCCTTTTAAAAATGCAATATCATTGTGGCAGTTTTAACTCAAATACCAAACACTGGGCACCTGGTGTTTTTACGAAACCTGCTTGAGCTCAGTATTTTGTTAGCCCAAAGAAACAATACCCAAAAATCAACAAACCTATCTGCTCACTGTTTGAAGTGCAAATAACCTTATGTATGTGCCCAGTGAGCCATTGATGTAAAACCTAGACTTTTATTTTATTTTCATTGTGCATCAGTATATTAAATACTATATCCCAGCAATAAGATTTATCAGACTAACATACCAAGTGTTTTTTCAATGCACAGAAGAACATTTGGCAAAAGTGTGTATTCAGCAGTGTTCATGCTTACATGCTTTCATATTTTTCTTTCAGTATTCGTCAATGTTTAACATATGCATCATTTCTACCTGTGCAGATTTCTGACAACATTTCCTGGCCTTACTTAGCTGTGCAAACAATAAACTCAGAAAGGCTCATAAAGTCTTGCTAATCTTACCAAAAAAAAAGCAGCAACAGCACACATCCAACTTGGCTGTTCTATCACAGTGTTTTTTTCCACCTGTCCTTTCTGGTTTGTCTGCTACTGTGTTCATATTACTGTCAGAATACCAAGCCCCTTCCCCTTAGGCATGCAGGCCACCAGACTGAGGGGAAGGAAGCTGAGATACTCTTTTAATATGTCTCTGTCGAAACTATCCATGCTGAAACCCACTGTACAATGAACTTTCAAATCTTCACTCTTTGTTGAACTATTTGATTCTTATTTATTATTGTAGATTTTGCAAATAATGTAATTTTCTTATGGCTGGCCATTCATTCCAGTATCTCTCATTGTATTGTGTACTATTTTTACTGTTTAATAAGTTTTCTATAGGTGTGTAATAGATACTGTCTGTCCACTTCAGCATTCTGAAAATTTACAAGTACCTTCAATGACATTAACAGTTCATGCTTTTATCACTTCAGACAAGAAAGCACAAATATGTCGACTGGCACAAATTTGGACGGTATAATACAGAATATCAAAATCATTGGCATAGAAAAAGTACAAAAGTGGAGAACTGGCCTGTTTTATAATGTACACTTTTGATCCTTTTGAGAGAATACAGTACATGAGAAAAAGTTTTCTACTGAACACACATTTGTCATAGTCTATATAAATAATCAGAGTAAGTCAAATAATCTGAATTATACTGTCACAAATAGTGCACACAATTGTATTACAGATGTGTGCGTCACTGTGGTGGCAAGTGCAAATCATACAGTATATCAACCACATAGTATCTGACATCCCAACATGCAATACAAGACAAATATGGAAAATTTGCAAACATTATCCTGTCAACTCTTATTACTCACATATTGTAAGCACTGCTGCAAAATGGCTGCAAATATTTTTTTAGCCTGGAATGGCACACTGTACTTAAATGCGGGTGAAATCAGATCATATGATTTTGTCATTCATATGAGTTAATCAGATTATTCAGTATTTTATGTACTGTATCACCCGGACACCTACAGTAAGTACATTTAAGTCATGAACATTAAGACTTCCCTTTAAAGTAGGTGGTGTCTCACTTCATGAGCTTCCACTAGATACACATTTGCACAAAATGGTCTTATTGGGTATGCAGAGACATTACTTCATCCTTCTTCATCCTCAGCAAATGTTCCTAAGCAGTTACAGTACATACCTATTATGACTTTATTAGCTAATACTTGAAAACTCAACAAAAGTTTCATAGTCTTTACTTGCACAGGCCTAGAGACTGTGTGGCATATTCTTATAGCTTTTCTGACAGCCAGAAATGTTGCGTATAATTATCATACCACTTTAGATTAATACAAAAACTATATTCCTACAAAAGCAATTAGGTTATAATGCAAACTTTGCATTATGTACCCAATTTTCCTTTCCAGGATTTGCTATGCAGTTTATCCAGTTTGTGTCATTTCCATACTGTGTCATGTTTGTTTTCTGGTCTGGCTGCTACACTGGGGAATAACTTGGTCGTTGATCTTATTTATCTAAACTGTGTGTCAGATCAATAGGATATTGAGGCTTGAAATCTGGCCAGACTCGGGCACAATTCTACCGGTTTACGTGGTATTTTTAAGCATGAGAAAGTGATTGACTCTGCTCTTAAATCACATTGTCTAAACACTACAAGTACATTCACTACATTTCTGATTAGGAAGAGGAATGAATACGATATGTGCATGCTGTGTCATGGAGTCCTTTGTGTGAAAACTGTTTTCAAGTGCGTAGTCAGAGCCACTATTGTCTAACAAAAAAGAAGAGACAGTTATCTTTTAGGGGCAAAAATACTGTATATAAGTGAAAATAGTGAATATGTGAGTATTCTCCACCAATATGCTGATGTATCTGAACCTGGTTAAAGTATTTTTGTAAAAAGAAAACGTGTTTACTTAATGACGTAAACGTGAGGTAATAATCAAATGAAGCAGAATGAATTGCAGCAGTGGTATGTTTACCACAGAAAGGAGAACAATTTCGGATGTCACGAGATTCTGTACTTTCAGAATTGGTATGGCTTTGTTTTACAAAATGTAGCACATGTTTTTTAAATTTTAATTCTAGTTCTTCAACCAAAATGTATAAATATAACATAAGTATGCGTTTTCTTTAAAGAATTAGTTAACTCAATAAATGGAAAACCTCTTATATATTTACAATAATATTATTTGTCTGTAAGAACATTTGTGATGTATCATATGCAGGCTCCTTGTTATACAAATGTACAATATTTGTAAAATATTGGCATGCAAATAGGCAGGCTGAAGATGTTTGTAAAGGTTTTAAAAGAGTGCAGACTTAAATTATCATATTTGATCTCATGTTGTACAGTTTAACCCTGTTAATAACAGACTTGTGCAACAGTGGAAAAATGTGAAAGGCTTCTGTTCTCTCTCTGATTTGTTCTGATGAGCTATTATAGAGCACATTTCTTGCATTAGGTTTTTGTTGCATGATTAAAGTCTTTTCTGTAAGGATAATTTCAATAGATTAAAATGAGAAAAGAACAGACATAGATTCCCCCTTGATTGTAGATGAATAGTGTGGTCAGGTGGAAAAGTAGTGGATTTTTTCTTTTCTTTATATGAATTTACTACTTTGGGTTTATTAAGTACAGTAGTAATCAGGCGTGAAAATTGCAGCAAGTAAAAAAAAATAAGAATCTTGATTTACATTGCTTGTATGTTTAAGCATTTAACTGCTTAATGTCCAAAATAAAGATTCATCCACTGTTCTACAGTATATATTTCCATAGGCATTAAAGACCACTAAAGCCATTCATTTTAAAGGGTACAGTACCTCTTGCTTTCGCATTCCTGGATGATCTGATCCTAATCTGATCAAGAGACAATATCTGGAAAGATTTTTCCAAACCGGCAAAGGATGTGTGGTCACTACAGTAGCTCGAAAATACTGAATTCTCTTTTTTTTTTCTAGACTGCCTTTATAATTCTCTATGAGTCTTTTATTATAAATGCAATGTGTGTGGTCTTTCATAGCGTGAAGAAACAGAATGAAAAATTTGACAAGTGCTGACAGAAAAAATGATTTAGGCCCACATAAAAATGAGAATTTATCCTTGAGTTTTTTTTCTCTGCTCCTTTAGCGTTAAAGATGAAATGCTGCAATATTTCAGGAACCCTTCCACAGTCTACAAACACTACAAATAAGCAAGCATAACATAAATTTGAATGCCAGTAATATCATAAATGACATCTTGTACACTACGTTAAAGTTATCAATGAAATAGTGTCCTATTATATTGATTACCAGGTACAGAATCTTCAGTTATTCTGATTGCAGGAGATAAAACAGGTGACACTTAAAACAGGCCTTCCACATTGTAACACATATTTCTGTACACTCTTCTACAGTTTTTGATCGTGTTTGTTTCTATTCTGTTTCTGGGAGATGCAGCCATTTGCTGTGGAGGGATATACTCCAGTTTATGCAACAGTAACATGCAGTTTATATTTTAGTGATAAAGAAATACAATGGGCAACAGGGGGTAATAAAGAGAACAGAACTCCCAGGAGCAGTTATTTGAAGAGAACCTGAGCAGTTGTAATGACTGTTGCTTTCCTTTCAATGTAATTTTTGTTTGAAACAAATTCGAACATGTGATATGTTTACTACCCAACTGTAGCTGGCAGTGCCCAAGTCACGGCACACACCTGACTCATCCAGAGCTTGCAAGGTGCCAAAAGATGAATGGCATAGGAGCTTATCTGTACTTCCTCATTTTCCCTAAGGACAGCATAAAGAAGACCTGGGTAATGTCACTGATGAGCAGGGCTAGCATTTGAGGAGGCCCTTACTGGAACATGAACGTTACTGACAGTGCTGTTTTTAGACAGAAATTTTAAAATGCAATTCAGGTCTACATAAGCACTCAAATTCTACTAATCTAGCAGTAATCACCTAATCAAATCATTAAACTGTCTCAATCAAAAATACTCCCCCCATTATGAGGACAAACTGTCCTCCACAACTCAAATGATATGTATTCCACTATTACTTGCAACAATTATGTTATTCCATTTTTGTCTGCAATTTGTAAAATGTTCCAGGTAGTTTTATCTGAAAACAGCTTTAGAGTCTGGAGTGCACATTTAAAGGGGGGTTGAAAAAGGTCTTTAATGCAGCATTGTCTTTATCCTTTACATTCTATTCTACAAGGATGTGTCTCTCAGCACATTTTGGTTTGTTTTACTGTTCCTCTTTCTTCTCTTTTAGAACATCCGGGAACTACGCAACATAACCATCGTTACAGTATGTTTGTTTCTAACCTTGGATTTCAGTGAGCTCCAAAATCAGGGCCTATAAATTGAATTATTTCTTTATACTGCCCCTGATTCTTCCCACTTGAGTATAGTAGCAATTGCTGTACAAATGTAAAAATATTATTGGTGATCCCAAATTGTGTGGAATGTTATCTTCAATGAATATTGAAAATCAAAAATTCTAATTTAATATATATAATGTATTTCACAATTGATAGTTGCATTATATTGATACATACAGTAGGTAACTAACTCTGTGGACATGCAAAGATCCATTTTCTATGTGTTTCTTCCAATTCAGGGTTGCAGGGAAGCTGGAGACTATCCCAGCAAGCGATTTGGTAGACAATGCTGTACAAATCATTGTGATTTTGCTACCAAATTAATTTTAGACTTTATGTTTAACTTGATTCTAAATATAAAAATATATTGAATGCCGAAATTTTAAAACATTCAATAACAAAAAAAGATCTGACCCAGTTTTGGAGTACCTTAACTGAATGGTGCAATATACAATAAGAGCCAAAAGTCTCCAAAGAAAATTTCAAGATAGGAGCAAATTATCACTCGTCCCAATGTTGACTTGGGCCCCATAATCCAGCACTGAGCGCAAGAAATGGCTGGGTAGTGTGGGAATCTTAACCCTAACTGGGGTTTCAAATGAGCAATTCTCCAATTAATCTCTCAACCCCTAGAATTGTCAGAATTGAAAATGTCCCTGAAACCAAACAATTTGAGTCTAAAATCATTAAAACCATTGAAAAAGCTTCTTGGAAACCGGCTAAAGCCACTGTAAGAATTGTAGTTAAAAGGTGGTAAATTTCTGGCCAGTGTAGGGTTGGGGTTACAAAAACCATTAAATACTTCTATTTGCACTTTAAATGACACAATCCTGGACGTTTTACACAATAGAACAGGTTTTCTGGCAACTTTTGATCCAACCCAGTTTTGGAATACCATAACTGAATGGCCCAAGAAACGCCGCCAGAAATCTCAGAAAAACAAAATCAAGATAGGAGCATCAGCATCTAAACATCTACTGTAGTTATTGTGAAACAGGCAGCATTTTAATTTTTATAATTAAATGTTTACAAAATTAGCAATGTGCTTTAAAAAATCATAGCCGCATCTCACGGGTACTGGAGTAAATGTATGTGATGAGACTCACACTTTTGAATGAGAAGTGCAGCATAAGATACACTGCCCAAAAATCAGTACTTTTAGGGAGAGAAAATGTAAATATCTTTTAAAGATGTTTGAAGAAACATGCAATTTTTTTTAAGTGGATCAGTATAAATTGTTGAACCTTAAAATGTCAGTAACAACTTTGAATTGAGGTCTATTGTTTGCTTCAATTTGCCAACAGTTTTAAACCTATGTTTCATATACAGAATTCCCTGCAGGTTACTTGCTTCTTAGTCTATATACAGTAAAGTCCTGTGGATGTCCTTGAGGCAGCACATACTGTATACTGTATGCTTTGTAAATGCAGACTAAACTATGGCCTTTTCAGAATTGCTAATTTCATCTGATCCTGCTGTTTGACCTTTTTAGAATTAAAAGGTTGCTTCTTGTCTGTATGAGAGCATGTGTTGTTTAAAAATGAAACTGAATATTTTTATAATTAATTAAACCCAAAGTCAATTAGGTTATGCCTATCAAGCATATTTGAATGCCTTATTATAATATATGCGTATTTTCATGTTTAGCACAAAAATTGTTAGATGGCTAGATACACCAAGGTAGTATATTAAGTCTTTTGTTTCATGCTTTCACCCTCAAATTTTCGTTTTTTATATGTTCTGGAGTAATTCATCCAATTGCTCCAATGCATCACAAGATCAGTGCATGCTTTAGCCAAATATACACAAAGCATTGTCTCAGACAAAGAGCAATTTGCCAGTCATTTCAAGACAGGTAATTAGCATTGCATTCCAGCATTGATGTAAATAGAAGGGCTTTGTATTTTCCAAGGTTGCTCTTTATTGCTTGTTTATCTATCGCAACACTTTTTTTACTAAATGGATATACAATAAGAGAGAGAGAGTCTTTATTATTCCCGGGGGGAGGGTTGTACTGGTTTTTTAATTAAGCATTACTTCAGATGGAAAAAACACAACATTAAAATGTACTTCTTCATGAAGGCAAACATGTACTGTAACTTGAGGTTTTGTTTTAATGAGATCTGAATGTGATCAATTTAAACACTTTGCTTTAGTTCTGCCTTGCTTTTGAGATGGTTTCCTAGGATTGTATGACCTGCTGTTCCATGGGAATACCATGACAACCCACAACACGTTTCTAAACGATGTTTACTACTGTATATCATCATTTATTCATGGTCTAGTATCAGTATTCTTTATGGATGGGAAACCACAAGATAACAATGACAATACAAAAAATAACTGGATAACGTCCAAGATTACTTGAAATAAAAACAGCTTTATTCTCCTGATCAAAACAGTATTTATAAACATAACAAAGGTTACAAGTATGAAGAGGTCATTCCTCTAATCAAAGGATCTCATCTAGAGGTTCTAGATAATTCTGGGGACTGACTTCACCCACATGACTGCACGGCTTTTCCATACTCTCTCAACTCTTTGGATGAAGAGGGATTTCTCAGTTTTAAATGCATTTTGACATACTGTACTTTCCACCAGTGTCCAAGTTGGTGTTTCACTGGTCATCCTGAATAAATCTGCTGGATTTATTTTACAAAACCTTTTCTAAGGAATGTGAAAGTATTAAGTCCCCTTATAATCTCTGTTAAAGACTAAAAAGGTCCAGTTCCTCCAGCCTGTCAGTGCACTATCAGGAATGGAATTGTTTTATTCTTCTCTGGAGAAACTCCTGAATAGGAATATCTTTCTTACCAATGGGTGACCAAAATGTGTACACAGTATCTTAAATGATCCCTTAGTAGTGCACTTAACAATTTTAACATAACATCCTTTGATTTAAATTATATACTTTTAACAATATATCCTAACATTGTGTTTGTCTTTTTAATAGCTTCCCCATATCTCCTTGTCCAGAAGATTTATGCTAAGCCTATAATGCATTTCATTTTAGATTTTAGATTGTTCTGTTCCTTACTAGACTACAAACACTGGTTAAGAAAAAGTCCTGAAAAAATTGAATCATGTCACGGTCATATCATGTTAACAGTCAAAAGAAAAGAAAGGTCAAAAGGATTTAAGGATTTTCAAAAGGACAAAAGAAAAGATGAAAGAAAAACAAAGCATTGAATAGCAACAAAAGTAACGATAATTTAGAAAAAATCATAATGGGATCATAACCTCATGCAAGACAATTTTACTATAGGAATCGCAGAAAAAATCTATTTTCACTTGGGGGCTGCCTTAAAAGACTGGCAAGTCCATGTCCACAGTATCATCTGAGAATACTAGAATAATACCAAGACACATTTTACACCTACTGTACAGTACTGTACACGCTGTTGGGAAAATGATTAATTCCCTGGTGAGATCGCCACAGCCGTCATCTCTGTGTCATTTGATGTGAGGTATCTTGAATGAAAAAAGATGTGTGAAATGTTTGGATCAAATGGATATTGATCTGTGCCTGCTGATCTGCCATGTGTTAGCCACTTAAGTGTCTGTAAACATTAGTTTAAAGGCTCGAATATAGTGGTTCTTTTTGATCTGTCTGATGGTGTCTGCAAATCTATGAAACGTTCATCTTGTCCGTGCTAAAAGACAAACATTCGGTTCGATTTTGGGGTTCAGTTAAAAAAACTTCCACTCTCATACTTGTCAAATTCCACATGTTTAAAAAAATAGTCTGCCACCCTTCTGCACTGCACTACAAAAGCAGCCAATTAAAACGTTCATTCTTGTTTTATAAAAAATGAGCACACAACTGAGTTACACATTCCTTTACTGCTGAATGTTGTTCTTTTTAAATTCAGGGACATTAACATTGTTCAGAAGGACATTGACAGACCTTAGTGAAATCTTGTATTGTGCAGTTTTGTATGAGGAATCTGTGCTATTTATTAATAAGCTTACAAACAAAATAGCTTACAAATGTTAATAGGTTGTTTGATAAAAATCTCTGAAAGAAATATTAATTTCATTATGCTGCCCTTTTCAAAAATTTAATGAAATCTCTAGAACTAAGAATGACATAAGGGCAGTTTTCCTTACAGTAATAAAAAGGAAGTTTTGCCTGATTAGTACTAAAACCAAATATTTTAGCTTTTAAATACATTCAGAAAATGAAAAAGAACAGCATCGCTATATAAGCCTCAGGTCAGGAACATGATATTGCTTCAGTAATGCTGTTCTTTTGGGGTTTTTTTCTGTAAACATTGCCTGAAATGAGTCATCCATATTGTTAGCGGCACAAGCATCAATTTAAGAAAGTACGTTACTCCCACCTTCTGAAACTTAATTGAAAGTGATTTGAAGTCTGATCCTTTTATTTCAGTTGGCAAAAGGCTGAAAGCACAGTGATTTTGAGATTTGGGATTTCAAGACTCATTAAGCCCCTTGAGCCCTTTAACACTTTCTAAGGCATGACAGTGAAACACAATGTGTACAAAAGGTTGAGCACAGAATACATTTCTCACCTTCTATGTACGGTAGAAAGTGTGTTAAGGTATAAACTGCTGTGCAAAACTGCTGTGACTTAGACATGTTACACTCAACCATGAATCATGTTTCTATAAATATCTTTCAACTGTTTGTTCACGGTCTACGCTAGTATTTTCTACAGTTATAACAGAAATTGTTACTAATGCAGTCTCATTTGAGTAAGATGCCTGCCGTTCAGAAACCTTTAATGAGGCGATCAAAAACTTGACCACAAGAACTCAAATTACTACTTTGAAGTGTTGTAATCGATAATCCATTTCACTTACTCATCCTGTCTCATTCACCCATTGCCAGGTGTTTTTGTTAGTCATTTTTCCTCCCTGCAAATCCAAAAATCTAAAAGCTTACTTTTTGTAGTACAAAGTACAGATGTGTAAGGACGTACAGTACAGTAATTATAGATGTCCAGCACAATGGCTACATTTTAAGTACAAGATCTGTGTTTCTTCATAAAGAAGTATAAATACTGAGTCCTACTTGGTTTTGTACAGTATTTGTCTTTCACAGTTTTGTTTTTCTAACATTGTATCTTGTGTTTGGGAGAGATATCACTGTAGGTTGTGGGTAACACAGTCACCCTGGGGCTGGATGATTTAAATGAGAGGAGCCAATGACAAAGATGGTATGGGGGCTTCTCTGAGAAAGTTAAAAACTGGTGAACTGTCTTTAATGGGATTTTGGTCGTCAACTCCCCATTGCTGTTTCACTACTCACCCCAGGAGACCATAAATGTGGGGGCCTAGTTTTGAATATAGACAGTGGTGCATTACTGTGTGTTCCTATTCAGAACTATAGAGCTGTAGATTTATCTTATTTTTCTCAGTGAACCTAAAGTGCTATTGCTTTGTAGAGTGATAGACTGCTGTGTGAATACCCAAAACTCACTTCAGACACATGAAAAGCATCACGGAATATGCTGCGTAGCAGGAAATGTTTTGTAGCTGTGAATTTTCACATTTTTGTTTTGCCCTTTTTAGTTTATTATTGTCATGTTATATTTGTTATTGTTACATGTACAGTATGTTATATTTTTTGCTTTTAGACTTTTGCAAATGAACTTAACTTTCCACTGAATTTTATGGAATGAGTCATAGCTAAGCATACTGTAAACACTGTAATTATATATTGTAGAGATGTTACAGTATATTCACATGCTATAGTACTGTATATACTGTATAGTTATACTGTATGTACCAATATAAACACAAACACCATCGTAGGGTAAAACGACATTAATAAATAGTCAAGAGTAAATCATGGCAGAATAAAAATAAATAGGAAACTGTAATGTCACGCTACCGATGTGGGACTCATGGCGTTCTTAACGAGGAACATTAAGAACCCAGTCGATGGATGAAAGGCAGCCAAGTCGGGGAGCCCACCCCACCCCGCAGAGCAGCACACAGGGAATAGCCCAGAGCAGTGCAGTACTGAGAGGGAGCAGCCAGAGCGCACTTTGGGGACAAGGAGCCAGCAGCTTGCTACCTGGAGATCCGAGTGGCCAGGCACAGGCATGCGCGGTGCTCTGGCTAGGCAGGGGACCAGAGCATGATGCAGGCAAAGACAGTCCAGAAGCGCAATCCGAAACAGGCCAGGGCCAAAACGGGGAGGCACTGTAGCAAAGCCCAAGGGAATGTCCGGGAGATACAGTAGGTCGAGGTTCAGTGCAAGTTCAAAGCCAGGGTCACAGCCCAGAGACGCACACAGTAAACAAAGCCAAGGGAGCACACCCTGGGACAGCAGGAGGTCGGAACATAGCAAGCCCACAAGGCAGTGCAAGCATGGCGAAACTCTGCAACAAACACGGAGGCAAAGTTAGACGGGCTGGGTGTCAAAACTCAATGACAGAGCCCCGAGCTCTGGCAGGTCAGAGTATTTATAGTGAGGATCACCTGGAACAGGTGTGGTTGTAAACCAGTTTCAGATGTTCCTTGTCTCCAGGTGATTCGATTCTGTGGCAGCCGGTGTAGAGAGGCAGGTTGATGATGATGTAACTGGCCGCCGCACCACAGCTACAGAATCTCGCCCTGCAGAGCCACAGGCAGGACGAACATGTCAGAAACTAAACATAACTGGCTGCTTTGGAAAACGACATTTTCAATTCCATTCTGTATCCCAAGCTTCTCTCCCTTTCTGTATATCTCATATAGAGCAAGTTGGGGTATGCGAAAAGACAAATTCCTAATACAAGAAATTGTAAATGGCCAATAAAGTGATCCTATCTTACAGTAGGATCAGAAAAGAATGAAAAGAATTTATGCTGTAATGTGATAAAATTCGGTCTCAGTTCTCATTCTGATCTGGATCAGTATGGTATCATACTCAAAGCTATCTTTTAAAGTTGCTGAAGTTGAATGGAACCAACATATATTATGTTTGGAATGATCAGCATTACTTTAAGTCTCCTAGAATTGTTTGAAGTGCTTTCAAAACTAAGGTTTCAACAAAGTCAAGTATAATCACAGTTTAGCTGAGTGATAAGTCTTTGATCAGTGATCTGTTCTAAACGTATACTGTATCCCTGTAGAGTAGTGCCATAATTCTTCTGACTTGTATTGTGTAAGATGAAAAATTACCACTGGTCTTGTCCTTGGCATCAGAATGAAAATGCTGTGTGCCCGTGTAGTTTGGGATCTACAGTACAGTGCACCAAACAGATTATCTAGAACATAAGCTGTACTAATACTGTTTTCTCTCCAGGATTCTGTTGGGCTGACACAAAGCTGCTCTCCATTTGTGTTATTCATCTATCTTTCCTTGTCGCCATTAGCATTCGTGGTCCATTACCTTCAAAACATGAACTGCAATATACAGTTTTGGTCTATAAAATCTACACTATGCCATTACAGGGCTATTGTCCATTAATCATCTGCATTGTTTCAAGTATTGTGAAGAAGCTGTGTTTACTGAATAAAAGCCGTCTGTGAGGACTCATTTATAATGATCTGCTGTGTATAGAATGCCTAAATAAAAATGAAATGCACACCTTGTGGATCCCACACCACAGAAGACACTTGGGTTTATGAAATATTAACTAAAAGTACACAAAACAAAGCAAATAGCCTCTAGCAAGTTTGTAATTAAAATGCTTGTGTGTACACTCTATGGTGCAGTATTTGCAATGCAATTATCCATACTTGGTTGCTTACACCCTTGTAATAGTTTCAGTAAAACAGTATTATATGAAGTGGAGATCTTAGTAATTTATCATAGACATTTTTGTCCATTGGAAATTAGAAGATAATAAAAGTAATTTCCCCAATATTAGAGTGTGTCAAAGTCATTCCTCTTAAAAATAAATGTGAAAATAAAAGAAGGCAGTATGCATCCGTCTGTTGTACCTCACATTCAAAGGGCCTGACAAGGGTGAACATTTGGTCAACCCTGATGACCTGCTTTCTCTGCAGTGGGAATATTCTAAGGAAATTGAACTCTTGGCCAATATACAGGAGAGATTAATTCAAAATAAAGACAAGTTAGATTATAGTTTCTCAAGGTAGCAACTATAATAAAAGTACATATGACTGTCTTGTCTGTGAACAGCCTTGGTCATAAGTTCTGTGTGGTCAGGTTGAAAGGGCAGTTATATCAGGCTGTGGGTTTTCCAGTGCTAAGTTTAATTGGCTCTACTTAATTAGAAAAGGTTTTCTTTGCTTCCCATTGAAGAAGGACAAATCCAAAGGCAAATCTATTTTTTAACAATATATTTTACAGTTTCTAGCTCAGAAGTATTCTTTGATTTATTAATAATACACATTTGTTACTGTAAATAGAGCTGCTTTTAATTTAATGTTTAATTCAAAATGCCTAAAAGAAATTTCTGTCTCAACCAGGGTTCTTAATAGGACTGAAGATCTCAGATCTTTTGAATAATTTGTGATCTGCAGTCCCAGCACAAGGATCTTTGAAGTGATCACACTCTTGGATATGTTGTGACTGTACATGGTCGCATTTTTAAAGTAAAAATGTTGGGTATCACACCTTTAAATCTTTGCTCTAGAGTCCGTCCGAAAAATAAAAACTCATGTTCATGCAGCATTCAGAAAATGTTTAATTTCCCAAACAGTTTACAATCATGTACTGTAACCATGTTACAAAACCAAGATGAAATTTACTCTTACAATTGTTGAATTAGCACTTTTTGGCATTTCCTGACTTATTTTTGCTATTTTATCATTTATTGTCATGATAACTTAGCATGACAATGTTTTAGGAGTGCTGGATTTACAGAATTAGCAGCTCTAAAAAATCATTTTCCAAATCACATGCTTTACCATTGCCTGTTATCTGACCCTACTTTATTTAGGAAAAGAAATAAAAAAATACTCGGGCACAAATCCAAAGATTGTGATAAAAGCAAACAGTAACCATAAAAGGTATTTAAACATTTTGAGCTCTGAACCTTTAGAGTGATGTCTGGGCGTGATAATAGTGGTATAAACATCTACTTTCAGTCTTGCATCTTTTTTCAAAATAATTAGTTGTTAGTTAGTTGTATACTGTATGTAACCACTGTCCTTTTTCAGATATGTTTTACCTTTTTCAAATATGACATTTTAATTTAATTTTAATTAACTCAATATTACCCTCTTTTCAATTATTTTTTCCTGACTTGCTCTCAAAGCCTCTGAGATTTCACAACTGCCAAGGACCAAGGAAAGTGGCAGAGACAGGTGTTTGTATTCTGAAATCATGTCAACCACTATTATTGCACACCGGCAGAGACCACTCAGCTAATTGTCTGGCTCATTAAGGTAATTTTGAGCAATTCAATTAAATTAGGTTTGCAACAGCAAAAGGTGCATACTTAGGCAATCATGACTTCTCTATTTTCAATTTTTTTCCATATTAATTATCTATTTTGTTTTTTTAATGTGTGGTATAAGTATTTCATAATTATTCATTGCTACTTCAAAGTGTCACGACTGCAAGCTTTAAAGCAACAAAAAGTGGAAAGTATGCATGGCACAATAAACAGTACTTTAATTGTCAGTTTATGTCTCAAGTCAGATGAACAGGTAAGCAAAAATCCACTTTTTGGAACTATTGTGTGTATTTTGTTTTACATTGACTCAAAGCAATAGAGTATATGATGTGGAATACCAATGGCAATAGTGCTTCAAAAGGTGTTGTGCATAGCATTTATTTAAGCATAGCTATGATATTTTATTATAGTTGTTAAAACTTTTAAGTAAAAGGTCTGCTTACTTTTTACTGCTTTGCAATTGAGAGCCAACGCTGTGTGAAATAAGAGATTCTAATTTTGCTTCAAGCACTGGCTAAGTGAATTAATGGAGACACATGGTGTCAACTTTACCTCCTGAGACTTTTTGCAGATTTTTTACCCATTCTTGGAAAGCCTGAACCAAACAAAATGATTATAGATCAATAAATCTTACTTCTTTTACATTAATGTTATAGATAGACTAATAAGATCTAAATATTTTTATCTCTATGTAATACAATTTTAGGTGATAGTCAACGTGGATTTAAGAAAGATAGATTTTGCTTATTACAGTTCCTTTAACATTCAACAGCATTAATGGACTCAACTAATGGTCTCAAACAGAACAGAAATGAGAATAGTATATTTTTAGCTTATGTACAGTACTTTCACAAAAAGTTGTCCCTCTGACCAGTAATACAGCTTGTGCAGTGAGGCATTGCAACTTGCCAATCACACAAAAGCTCGTTAGGTGCAGGTGGAGCAATGCCTGATCAGGTCACCTTTAAAAAGGCCTTAATTCAAAGCTTAGATCTCTGCAAGAAAAAAGCCACACTTAGTCAGTTTCTGTGCATTGTATAAAGCCTCGAATGTCACCAGAAGCAAGGGAGAGGGCCACTGGCATGCTGCAAGCTGGCATGTTATGTGCCAGCATTGCCAGACATTATGGAGTAAGCCGCTCCACTGTGTCCCAACTGCAGAAAAGGTTTCAGCAGACCAGCAGGACAGATGACTGTCCAACATCCAGTTGCCCTCGAGTGACCATACCAGAGCAGGACTGACACATCAGACTGGTCCATCTGAGAGATGCATTCCTAATGCAAGAAATTGTATAGGGCTAATAAAGAAACATTAATTAAAATTAGATTGTTTTAGATCTGCCACCCGTACTGCTGCTGAAACTGCCAGCAGACACAATGCCCACATCAGTGACAAAACAGTGGGGGTCCATGCTGCTGGTCTCAGAGCAAGACGACCTGTCGGAGGCCCTCTGCTCACACCTCCTAGACATCACACCAACTGGCTTGGGCCAGACAGGCTGCGATAGACCCGTCAGCAGTGGCTTCAGGTCCTCTTCACGGATGAGTCACTCTTCAGCCTGTTCCACGCAGACGGGAGGGCCAGGGTGTGGTGGAGGAGGTGTTGCATTTATTTTTTCCATCAGTATATTTTGATTTTTAGGAAGCCAAAAAAGGAGGAAACTGATGACGCCATGAGGCCAATGGTGAGTTGCAGAGCTGGGTTGGGCATCTTTTGATCAAGGACAGACACATGTCAGATTAAAGGAAGTGAAGAGCTCCTTGGTTGCAGAATTTGTCATTAATTCTTCTATGCCTTCAGAGGGAGATAAGATAGGAGGTTGGCTAAAACTCTCTTTATTACTGTTTACAAAATATAATGCATGTTATTCCAAGAAAGGCTTGGAATAAAAAAGGAAAAATCCATTTTTAATCACTGCAGCAAAGGTTCCAGTAAAATACTGTTTCCTTCTCGGCTTCCTACCAAAAGTAATAAAAGCATGTAAACAAGGTTAAATGGAACAAATAGTTACTGCCATTTCCTTGAATTAAGAGTCGTGAGTTATTTAGAGATTTTTGATCAAATGTGGAAAGTTATGCAATTTTACTAATTTAAATTCATTTCATTTTGTGATCAGGTGCTGTATTTAAGCTAATACACAATTTTGTTTCCTTTTGTGATTTTTAAAATGTTATAACAATCAGGTACAGTACCTTTTTAACAATAGTCTATTTTGCAGACAATAGACCTCATTTAGTACAGTATGTCTTAAAATCCTACAAACATTTTTCACACATGCATCCACTCTGCTCTTTCTAATTTATAACGAAACAGTATACACAATATACATGCACATACAACAAATACTTTATACACACATGCATTAGCAGAAAGCTATATTGTACTGTATATTTCTACTGTGCATTGCAGCAGTCTACAATATTCCAGAGGTACTGTATCAGGGTAGGACAATACCTGAGATGGAATGCTGGGAACACAAACATACAGGACAATGTAGAGACATCAATCAATCCAGTAGGTATTTGGGATCTTTTCCACAGATCCTAAAGCATGTTTCGTGTAGGACAAGATCCAATTCATCCACCACCGAAAGCAGCACTAGGAAAAGTAAGAAATGACTTGACTAGTTGAATGAAGTGGAAATTTTAGAAGACCAAATCGTGCTAGTACTTTTTGTGCTGCTTGTTTCATGTCTCTTTAAAGCAACATCACCTTAAAAAAAATCAAATTACTCTAATTAAGCCAATAATTAATTTGTTCAGATTGTTAAGATTATGACCTTCCAAGTCTAGGTTATAAGGTATAAAAAACTGCATCCTGCTGGTAAAAACAGTACCTACTGCATTATACTAAATAAAACTTAATATATAATTAAGTTTTTATGGAAAGTGAAGGTAGTGCAAAATGAAGAAGTAATAATCGGTGTTAATTTTTATATTGTGTTTTTTCTACCAATTGACAAATTAATGAATGAATCAATAGAGTTTCTCTTTATCTTTTGTCCAACTACTCATTTTATGTGTTGGATTCAAAATCATGAGTAGTGCTACATCTACTTGCAGAGCTTAACTTTTTTTTACCCGATCAATAGCTTTCAGCTTTCAGCTCTGACACATTTTATTTTTTTGACATTTCCATTCTTCAGACAGTATGCACTCAGCCAGTAACCTTCACTTTGAACTCCGGATAGTAGACTCAACTGGCAAGTGTTCCTACAGTGTGTCGAAAATGTTCAGGGGTATAGTTAATTAGTGTGAATCTACACACAGTCAGGCAGCCCCACTATCCAGTAGATCAGGTGGACAAGTGAGAAATTACTTCACCAACAGAACAAATTCAGGGAAGTCAGACTGTGCAAGACAAAGTAAAATTAAGCCACTTTTTGAAAAATTGTTTAGTCCCTAAATCTACAAATCTATAACATTAATTAAAATTTTACTTGTTTAGGAAATAATTCACTCACTGAATATGCCGAATGTGACAATACTTTTTTCATACTTTATATGAAACTAAACTGACATTGCCAATAAAAATACTGTACATTTTGAAATGTCTTCAGTTTGTTTTCTTTTAAAATAATCCTTCTCAATCACAAACTAATTCCCTCTAAAATGTTATTTGCAGTTTGTATAAAAAATGTTAGTGTCTTTGCAGTATTAAGGAAACGTACTCTAGCTTTTTTATGTTTGACAGTAGAACTTTTCAAAGTCCAACATGTTAGGCATAGGAAAGCTGTCAGTCTAATCCAAGGGATGTATTTAGAGAGATAGTTTGCATGTGTCAGGTTAACCTGAGAATAATAAATACAGTGACATTTTGCTGGTTCCTTCTAAGCCCCAGCATGGGGCACTCCATGATGGCCCAAGGCCATTACCACAGTCATTACAAAGCACTTGTAATTCATGTCATCTTTGATTCAGATCAATGACAACAGGCTGTCTAGCCTCAAAACATGCTACAGGCTGTCCAGGGACTAGGCTGTGTTGACTGATATTTCTTTGGAAAGTGACAAGTAATGAGGATAAAAGCTTAGCATTTTAATGGCTTTTCATGGCTGTTAAATTGGAAAATGATTAAGATAAATCAAGTAAAGAGTATTTATAAAGTGTGCAGTGGACATTTATACTTCATATACGGTAGGAATGTCTAGTACATTGTAAACATTTAGTTACTAAGTAATACTATATAAAACGTTGATTAAAATAGAAAATGAGGGGTCTCGTTTTGAAACAGAGTTAATGAGACTCCTACACCAAACAGAAAAGGAGACCATAGACACACCTATACCAAATCGATGTGTCTTCTTTTAAGTGCAGTAGTTTTGTAAGTATTGATTAAATTGACCAAGGCAAATGTGACATTCTGCAGATTCTATGATAAAACATAGGGTTTGCTCAAATGATGGTGTTTCAGCTTCTATGTATGTAAGTTTCATTCTACTGAGGTCTGCTCCGAACAACACAAATTCCAAAGGAGTTCTGTGTTCTCACATGTTGCATTAGTATACTGACACTCTGTACGTTTGAGAGTGAATATAATGAGACTATGAGTATTGAAACCCATGCGCTCTTTAGTGATGTACTGTACCACCATATGGCTCACCATAGACATACAGTAGGTGCATGTAATTATGTAATTTAGATATTTTCCATGTGTGGCAGTGTGCCTGTGATCCAGAATGAAAACAAGATCATCTCTTAATTTGCCAAAAGAGGCCTCCAGAAGCTTGGTAGGAACAGTAACAGAGCCTGGACAAATAATGGGTTAAACAATCTACCAGGGTCACTTTCATCATGGGCACATGAAAGTCAATCAGCCTCATTTTAACTGAGTATGATTTTCAACTGCAGGATGAATGAAAGTGTGTTTTACAGACTCCTAAATGCACTACTGGAAATGTCTTTAGGCTCATGATAACAACATTAACTTTCAGATTTGGCATTTTGTGGAAAATCCTTTTTCCTTCAGTACAGACTTTTCTGAAATCTGTCCACTGTCAGTGACTAGTTCACTTTAATACCATGGTGCAGAGAGACATTTATGTTTGGAAGTTCACCTCAGCCAGTTTTGTTTTTAAATTAAAGGTCTTCCACAAAGGCTCAAACTGGACAAAGTATTCCAGCATCTTTTCCTTGGAAAGTGAATAGTGTCTATCTGTAGCAGGACTGATTGATATGGATTTTGCCTGATGCAGCAGAATCTTTTCCCTGATAATGAGTATTCTTGTGACAGATTCCCTGACCACCCTGTCCCATATACTGTAGAAACCATGTCATGTTTGGTGTTAGTAGTGGGATTAAGTCTTAAAATCACAGATGTGGTCAAGTCATAACGGCACAGCAAGAGATTCCTAAACTCCACCTAGGCACCCAGGCCACCTTGCAAGTCCAACTGACAGCACAACAAGACGGTAACTGAGTCCAGACTGAATATTTTTAGAAACAGCTACAGGCTGCTCAACAGTTGTACCTGTAATGGGATAGGAATAAATAAAGAATAAAGCAGCAGCTAGTACAATCTGAGAAACTATGCACCCTTGTCACTTATTACAAATTATAATTAAGATTATGAATTGTTATAAATATTAAAGATCATGCCACTGAATGACAACATTGAAGCCTACCTATTGGCATTTCAAAGATCAAACCTTTGGGGGCAAAACACAGAAGGTCCATCATGATCTGGAGTCCTTATAGGCACAGAAATGCCATTAAATGCCAATGCGGCAAATTAACAAAGATGGAAATGTTACATTTAATGTACCTAGCCAGAAATACGTATTTTTAATGACCTTTTCACATCATAATAATTGTTTCATAAATATTTTCTATTTTGCTCAGCTTAGCTTTTCATAAAATTGAAAAATCTTCTTTGGTATTGTCACATGTGTAACAACAGGTGTTTTTTTATGAGTGAGTCAGGGTGTTTAGGAATATCGAGTTTTGCACATTCATCTAACCAATTGGTCATAGGTAGCTTAAAGCTCATTCCAGGAAGCCTATAAATTGACTCTATTTTTCACGCCTTCTGGACTATACTGTAATTGCTTATCTCACGCGCACATGTTAGGGCTTATAGCTCATAGCCTAGCAAAACTATTTGATTAATCTGGTCTGAATGGATCATGGAACTCAGAGGACTGAAGAATCACCAACATATCAGTGTCTCCGATAGTAATATGTTACAAGCACCAATAGCAAAATCAATGCATTCTCAATCTTTCTTGTCTTGTAGTATTTTGCTTTGTTCTGGGGGACATTTTGTAGCACACAAATTAATACACAGAGCTGGCCTTGAGCAGATATTAATCATTAATGTGAGTGGAGTTTCACAAAACTACTGGACCACAGCAGGGATTTGTATTTGGGAGCCTGGTCCTCCTTAATCTAAAACTTTGTTTTCATACTTCTGGTCCCACTAATTTTGCTTCTGTACAGCTTTGTTTTCAGTGTGCTCCAGTACGGCACTGTAGGAAAATGTATTTGATTCACTCAATTGTTTGAGTATGTAGCAATCCTCAGTAGGAAATGTTCGGACTGATCTTGACTTTGACATCGCCTTTAATATGGCAGCCTGCCAGTCATTCTTTCACAGTGGCTTCTGTTTTTTTTTTAAATTAAAGTTTTAAAACTTTTTATTGAAGTGGGTTTTTCTTGGCTTGGAATGTATCCATTCAAAAATGCCTGTCCTTGGCTCCCATCCAGTAACATTTCATTCTCTGACTTATCAATGAGATTAACAGACAGCTTTGAATGGATGCTGCTACTCAGAATAGATTTTGATTTGTACTGTGAAACCAAATGTCTAGAGTCTATGTAAAGAGTAAATAAATTAACTGATCTTCAAAGATAAGAGGCTTATTAATGTGGATTTTAAGTATAGGATGTAAAAAAAATCTCATTTTGGAAGAACTCATATTTTGGATATAAATTAATGAAAGTATCTCCAAAAACATTTTGAAATATTTAAATTGTATCAAGCGACACTTATTTGTATCTGCATTGTGAGTCTCTAAAAGGAAGTTACTTTAGAAGACATGAAGTAATTAAGATGCATTTGCCTTTCAGTTACATCTTTATATCTTGGTCAGTGCTGCTTCCAGCCATATGCTAATATTACTCATTTATTTGGTTGATGTTTTTTATCTAAAAATGATTGTATATGCACCCATTTATACAGCAGAGTATTTTCGGAGAGCAGTCTAATGAGGCATCTAGCTCAATGGTAAGCAACAGTCCTAGATTTAGAATTAGGACCCATAATTTCCAGTTATGAGTTAAAAGCTCAAACCACTGATCTACACTGCATCCTACTGTACTGTATATATACTGTATATACAATTTATTGATTTCCATTTTATATGCTGATTGTAAGATACTTAACTTTAATTTACATTCGTATTTTGTTCTTGTATGAAAGACTCAAGCATGTCTTTTAGGTTTTATTTAAATACAGTTTTAATCCTTAATAAAAAATAAAGGAATAGACAATACAATCTTTTGTCATGACTGCATTATTTTTCTATGATTATGTGAAACAATGTAACGTACTGTATATGAAAATGTTCAACAATATATTTAAATAATTTGATACATGTACTTTGTATACAGTATATACGTGTGTGATAAGCTAAATCTCCTCCAATGAAGCAAAATCAGATGCAACATTTAAATTATGATGGAATTATTGTTGATTTTATCCAAAGCATTTTATCCAAGTTGGTCACTTTACAGCTGTAGTGATCTGAGTGCAGTGCCGTATTTTGCTTAAGGATAGAACAAGTGTCTCTCCCAGGATTTGAATCCAGAACTTTGTACTTACAGTGTAAGCCCAGAGTTCTAAACATTCTTCCACACGTGCCTTATCAAACAGACTCAGTCCGTACTGTAATAATACAGTAATGTGCCCCAAACAGAATCAAATGGTTTCGGATTAAAATCTTATTGTAAGGATTGTATAACATTAACTATTAACATGATAAATAGCGTCATAGTACAGTATATATTCCACAGTCCATTGTAGCTTTAACGTCATTAATAAATAAAGAAATGAAGGAATTAAGAAATTAAAGCAGTATGAAGAATAAAATAATAGATACTATATATGTAAGATGCTGTCTCAATATTTTATACATTGGTTATCAAAAACAAAAGATGTCAAAAACAGTTGAATTTGAAATAGAACTTATACCTGTCATTAAAAATTCTCCTCTTGAAAATGACTGACCCTCTACCCATTATGCTGATCCCTATTCTTCTCTAAAGATTGAATGTTTTAAATGTAAAAATATACAGTAAACACTACAGGCTAACAGTCAGGGTGGGGTGTTTTTTTTCCACCATCATCTCTAAAGTAAGTCTGCATCTCCACCTGCTGGTTTGAATTTCTCATAACAATTGTAGAGAACTGGCTTCTGATGAACTGGCAGGCAACAAAGGTGATTTCATGCTTTAAGAAGAAATGTTATAAAAATGTTAACAATGTTTTTATTTATATTTTGTGTTCACGCGTGTGTTTTCTTCTGCATACTTGTAATATGTAAGCTTTTTCATTGTAAAAGAATTTTGCCCTTAGACTAATTTGCATAAAAAGTCACTGTACTTGTGATTCTCCAGCCATTTGCTAAACCCTGGCATTGTATTAGGAAAATCAAAAAGATCAAATAGTTTATAATTGTGTATGTACTTTCAAATGCATTTTAAAAAGTAGAGTGTTCGTGCACACAACACAGTTAAAAGCTAGGTATTTTAAAGAATCATGCCTGGAATTGATAAGATAAGAGCATTTGCAAAAGAGTGGGGAATATTAAATTACAGTCACATCCCCACACTCAATGCCATTTAAAATTAATACTCAAAGCTTTTAATAGTTTAAGATTTTTGCTTCTATTTGAGTTTTATGAAAAAATGTATTTCTTTTGATTGCCCATGGTTGCTTTGGCCAGTGTGGTCTCTGGGCTAAAATATAATAGTATTATAGGCTTGATAAAGACATTTGCAACATTAGTATTCCAAGTATGATGAAGACATATTCATTATTTTAAATGGCAAATATCACATTGTAATTCACTATACATAACTTGTTTTCTAACTGTGATTATAGGGCAACCATTTACCTGCTGTAATTGTAACTCAGATTTTGGATTTTCATAGTGTTCTCATCTAATTGCTATAGCCAGGTTTTGGTATTCTTACATAACCTAAACTAGGAGAGCAGAGGGTATAAATGAGATTCAGCACATAACACATTAATTTATTGTTTGTGTTTTGGGTAGAATCCAGCATTAAATATTTACTTTGCTTAAATAAACTTTAAATAATGTTTAATTTTTAATGTTAGTACCACAGAATAGGATTTGTTAGCTATTGAACCAAATGTTAAATCTTGTTGTGATGGTGTTTTGCTCTGTTTTACAGAATATTTCAGAACGTCAAAATGAACCTGAGGTACAACAGCACAGAACATACCTTTTTAACCAGCAACTCCCCCACAATGAGAGGCTTCCAAGATGCAGAAATTCTTCAAGACAGCAGATGGCACGAGCACATTAATAGTGTGGAGAATGATTCATTTAATAGTGGGAACCCAAATCTGACATCCTTATATAACGCCACTCAAACCCCTCCAACAACCGATCCTCTCGGGGGACATACTGTCTGGCAGGTTATCCTGATAGTCTTCTTTACTGGCCTTTTATCGTTGGTGACTATCATTGGTAACATCCTGGTTTTGGTAGCTTTCAAGGTGAACAAGCAGCTAAAGACGGTCAATAATTATTTTCTGCTTAGTCTTGCATTTGCAGATTTGATCATTGGCATAATTTCGATGAACCTCTACACCACGTATATTATAATGGATCAGTGGGCTCTGGGCAACTGGGCGTGCGATTTGTGGCTTGCCATTGACTATGTTGCCAGCAATGCATCAGTCATGAACCTTTTAGTCATCAGCTTTGATAGGTACTTTTCAGTGACCAGACCACTCACTTACAGAGCTAAAAGAACAACCAAAAGGGCTGGCATAATGATTGGCCTGGCATGGTCCATTTCTTTTGTTTTGTGGGCGCCAGCCATCTTGTTCTGGCAGTACTTTGTGGGAGAACGCACTGTGCCACCTGATAAGTGCTACATCCAGTTTCTCTCGGAGCCCATCATCACCTTTTGCACCGCGATTGCAGCCTTTTACCTCCCTGTGACCATAATGACTGTGTTGTACTGGCGGATTTACAAGGAAACAGAAAAGCGCACTAAAGAACTGGCGGGGCTCCAGGCGTCTGGCAGAGAAGCCGAGACCACACACTTTGTCCACCAGACAGGTAGCTCCCGAAGCTGCGGCAGTTATGAATTAACGCAACCATCTCTGAAGAGGTCTGCTAGAAGAAAACAAGGTCGTTTTAATTTCTGGCCAATAATGATGTCCTGGAAGCACAGCAGTGAAGGTGAACAGGACCACAGCAGCAGTGACAGCTGGAATAACAATGATGCAGCTGCTTCTCTGGATCAGTCAGGCTCTTCAGATGAAGAAGAAATACCTGAAACCCGAGCCATTTACTCCATTGTTCTGAACCTACCTGGTATTAAGGCAGCTGTCAACTCCCAGCTTACTTCCCCTGATGACCTAGAGGTGTCTGAGGAGGACCCTCTTGGAGTGGATCGAAAGGAAGGCCTTTCCAGGAAAGAGAAGGAGGAAAAGGCAGACAACAATTACCACCAGCATTTCTCCAAGATGCCAGTGCAGTCGATGCCCTCCATACAAACGCCTAAGACAGAAGAGACAGTCTCTTCCGCCACCAAGTCTTCATCCATGCCCATATCCTTCAAGGACGCCGCAATGGCCAAACGCTTTGCTTCAAAAGCACGAACACAGATCACAAAACGGAAACGGATGTCACTTGTCAAAGAGAAGAAGGCTGCACAGACTCTCAGTGCAATCCTGTTCGCTTTTATCATAACGTGGACACCATACAATATCATGGTGCTAGTGAACACGTTTTGTGACAATTGCATCCCTGAAACACTGTGGGCTTTGGGATACTGGTTGTGCTATGTAAACAGCACAGTTAATCCCATGTGCTATGCCCTGTGCAATAAAACTTTCCGAACCACTTTTAAAATGATACTTCTGTGCCAGTGGGACAAAAGAAAACGGCGCAAACAGCAATTTCAGCAAAGACAATCTGTTATTTTCCATAAAGGAATTCCACGGGACCCTTCATAACACAGACTCCTGTTCCATGTGGTATGGATATCCACAAGTAGATAAGGGTTTTGACTTGCATTTCCCATCAACACAAAACCCGGGTGTCTGCTGAACAGTTTCATCTTTTGTTCATCTATCACTTAATTCTTATTGGTGTCTTAAAAGATGACTGATGTTTACTGATATAACATACAGTATATCAATGGGGCACTAATGTACAAAGGGCTTTAAAAATGTGAAATTACAAAAGTGCCATTGTTTCTTCATCCCATAGTAATAAGAGTGACATAGACCATTGCTCACTGTTAGTCTTATCAAGACCTATACACATCTGTATGAATCTCTGTACACATCTGTTTGTGAAACATGACCTACCTGTAAGTGTTTTCTTTTCTAGTTGGCAAACACATTACAGTTGGGACTAGAACCTTTGAATATTGTATAGTTCTTTCTCATTTTCTAAAAAAAATAATATTTTTTTCCAAGTGTCTGTTTTTTTATTAGTGAGTTTTAAACTACAGAAACAGATCAAATATTGAGCCAACTAGTTATTTTGTAATTTTTGGTTTAGACATTTTTCCTTTTAATTTTAAAGCTGTGTTCTAATTGTTTCCGAATATTGTCATTCTGGTTGTCTCTTATGTGACTTCCAGTGATCCAGTGTTGTGAACACAGAGCTGTTGTAAAAGCTGCTTATGTATTCAGTGTGGGATGGTGTTTACATGGTTTAGACAACTGTGCAAGTATTTTAAATGGTGTCTGTGTACCTGAAATGTACAATTTTATGTTTATATATATAAAAAATATTTATACATCTTTACAAAATGTTTATTTAAAGAATACAAATTTTTCACTCTGAATAGATTCACATAGCAACACCCTTTTCAACATGCCTAGCATGTCATATGAGTCAGTCTGCAAATATATATATAAATTATTTCAATTTTCTTTTACTTTCACTGTTTGGAAAAGATTATTAAAATATGAGTGTGTTGGTATGGTATATAATAATGAAACCACATTGCAGTCATTGTGTTCCAGTGCATCCAAACCTACAGTAACTAACTTTTTAACTAATACTGAAAAGGTTTGTATTCTCAGATCTCAGAACATTGTACTCAGTCGTACTTGTAATGTGATGTAAAGGCAGTCTGGTGGTGACCCTCCGTGGAAACGAATGGGCGTGAATTCTGAAAACTGTTGTAACTCATGGTGTGGCTGGGAAACAGTGGTTTACAGATGTGATCAGCACCTTAGCTTCATAACATTTGATGGAAAACAAAAGCACATTTTCAGTCCTTTCAGAAATGTGAATAAATGAATTACATATCTGAATATCCATTGTTCTGAATATTTTCTTCCAAAACCTTCACTGCACAAGACCCAAGCCATGTACAGTATGTGTTTTAAGATCTTGTGTTAAACAAACTTTTAAAAATCTAAAATGCCATGTGATTGTGGCAGGAACAATAGACTGTATGCCAAGGACAAAAATGAATGCTTAACTGCTCTGTGGAATATCACCTTCACCTGCTTTTACGCATATATTTATTTTGACAACAGCGTTTCCAAAAGGATTTTGAACAAAGGTAATGTTAATATACCCTAGGTGGGTAAGTTCTTGATTTATTTCACTTTGAGAAACATCAGATGAAGAAAGTGATGACAGCTGGAATTGTCTTGGCTTGGTTGATATTATTTTATGTGTAAAGACAGTTATCTTTGAAAGATTTGTCAGATTGGATTTTCCACCTTCATTTTCTTGTGAACCATTATTGTTTTTTTTTATCACAGCACATTTTAACAGCACTTTCATTTTGTATATAGTTAGCAATAGAATTTACCCTGCAATTGCATCCTTTGTAAAATAATTGAACTGACATTTTATTTAATTTCTACAATTCTAATTAATTACAGATAGCAACAGTGGTAATTTTTTACACAATCTATAAATAGCTTTTTACAGTCATGTCCATTTTAATAAATGCATTTATTGCATCAGGAAGAACTGATTGTCTGGAAGAGTGTTTTCTTCACTGTGCATTGAAAGTTTGCATTTGATCTACCAAGCAACTTACTTTCCTGAACAAATGTTAAAACATATCATACCAAAAACATCAAATATATTTAGCTTCTGTGCAGTTAAAAATGAATTTAATTTTATTTTATTACAAAATGAACAGCAACTCTTTACAAAACGTCCTTGGATAGGAGAGACATTTCAGCTATCAGCTTTATACAACCACTCGACCTAATCAGTCCGATCCTCTTCTGAAATATATTGTATTTTGATATTCAAACAACACAGTAGAATTAAGCAACTTTATAATGGCAAACGACATAGTATTATAGAGTCCATTCATCTATTTTCTTACCGCTTCTTGCCATTCAGGGTTGCAGGGGAGCTGACACCTACCCTGGCGAACAACAGGTATAAGACAGGGTACACTCTGGACAGGTGCTGTACCAGTCTATCAAAGCACCAGGGCCAGTTTTCCCAAAAGCCAATTATCCCACCAGTATTTCCTTTGAGTGTTGGACGAGCCCAGAGCACCTCGCAAAAACACACACAAACATGTGGAGAACATACAAACACCACGCAGACAGCACGCAGGTCCTGAACTGAACCCAGGCCCCCAGCGCTGCAAGACGGGACAGTGTATATTATATTAGATTAGCATCACTCGAAAGAACAGTCATGCTGAACATAATGGATGTGTTTTTTTTTACTCTGTGTGAGTAACAAAATCACATTTTTGAGTGAATGATGACCCTCAAAGACCTTGCTTGTCGATCAGGCCCTTTTACAGACAACATACTGTAATTCTGTAATTTCTTTGATTTATCAGCTGCTTTAATTAGAAAATAGATAACTTACAGTACATTGAAGTTTAGTGAATGATTCAGTTTTCTTTTTTTTATTTTAAAAGCCAGGATGCATGGGAAGGCTTGTACAGCTTTTTGTATTAAAATGACATACTGTATTACTTTTTGTAATTGATGCCTGACAAATTGCATTATGATGTTCTGTAGTTGTGTGCACTCTCTGCCACCTTTATGCGGTGTCTGCCGTAATCTCAGGCTTTACAGTGTGATTTTGGTATTTTTTTATTTTGATATTGAGGTTATTGAAACTTGTGCATAGAGGACCTTAGAGGAATGATTTTAAAATGGCTCAGATTTATTTAAAACCTACAGCATACTGTGGGTTGCAATCCATAATCCTAGGGGGCAAACATAAATATAAACACTGCTACTATTTGAAAAACATGTTATCATTATCTGCATATCAGTTAATAAACGATTTATTCTTTTTTTAATTTGAAATCACTTTTTAATTATACACCCACGTAATTTGGAGTTGCAACTATTTTTTTAAATCTCTGTTCTCCAGCAGTGACTCAGACCACACCTTAGAACAGCAGATATGTAGCTGAATGAAACTTGTAGACATGCGCCAGTATGCCTACCTTTTAAGTCACTCATCTGACACACTACATGTTTGTGGTGTACCCAGCATTTCTGCCCTGATTGATTCATCCCAGCTCTGCTTGGTGAGTCCCAGTCACAGGTGGCAAAGAAATATGAGCCAGGGTGACCCTAGCATCAGCTGATTCATAAATTTCAAGCTGCAAGCCAATGTTTTAGACATTTACAACATACAGTATGCTAAGCTAAAGATAGCCAACTTCATGGCTTATTACTCTATCCCACTAATATAGTAATCAATTAGCTTTTTGTTTTAAATCTTGAAATCATGCATTTGGCAAATGACACAAATTTGATTTTAATTGGTGAAACATTGATAATTACACAATGAAAAAAGTGTTATACAGTAGGCTTTACAGTATGTCACTCAGTGAAGGGCAATGAATCTGATGTGGTTTCAGTTCACCATAAGCATTTTCTTTACTGTTTTGCTTCACTTTATGAGCGTTTGTTGTTGCTTGTGTATGTTTTTCGAAGGCAGCCGCTTGTTTTAAACTTTAAACAGCACAAACATGAAAGTGTGAAGGTGAAGGGGTCAGATGCTTTCTAAAAGTGAAAGAAGAGGAAGGGAAATTGTGTTCATTTGCATTTTTATGACATAAATAATCTGAAACATTTTGCTAGACATGATGGATCACTTTAAAACAAAAACATATTTCTGAAACTGTGAAGGATGTTGTAACGTTTTGCAGCTTTTCATGTGTTTATATGCGTATTTTTAAACCTACTGGGTAGTGAAGCTTGATGTTTTTAATTTTCTTCTTTGTGTTGTTTTTGCAGTTCATCTGTTTATTAAATGCAACAAGATTTAAATTTCCCACATTATCTGTCTTTTTGTACACTGAATAGCCACATATAATTTGTGGCCATATTTTTAAACATGGTCATTTATAAATATATTGTTTATGGATTGCTTTAAAACAGCAATAAATATTTTAAAAACTGTCTGTGTTATTTCTCTTTCATCTTAAAAGCTTATATTGCAAGTTTCCTTTAAAGATACTGTATGTGCGTGATGAATTTCAAGTCACATGAAATGTTTCCAGCAAAACATATATCAGAACAGATATGGGTACCAGTTGTGGCTTGGAACAAGGAAATATTCTTCCACCATCCTGGGTCTCTGTACCGAGACTGTTCTCACACCGAAAGTGTAGAGCTACACTACCACCATGATTGGGCATCCAGCTTTTTCTACCATCCCGAAGTACCTCATCTTGCCCTGAAGTAACACTGCCCCCCTTTGATTCTTACCCTGAACTTCATGGGGCAAAACTGCTGTATAACTTGCATCTTATACCAACGCCTGAATTCCTCCAAATTGCATCAAATGTTCATACCTATTTTTTCTTTTAATCATCCTTAAGCAGTCCTCCAGACACTTACACAAACAAGGCCAGTAACAGCTGTTGTGTTACAGTACATACCGAATGCTTTTTTCATATCTGCTCAAAGAAAAAGAAAATGAAGCAAACAGTTCTACATGTGTTACATTCATGATAAACATCTTCAGTGATATCTATGGTACTTATGAAAATCTGTCATAACCAACAACAGTTTCTGTGTCCTAACAACTGTATATATATAGTAGATGAAAACATACTGTAATTACACTATAATAATGGTTTCCATTTAAAAATGTGTTCTGAAGGATTGAGCAACCAGATTAAATGTGTGTGTCTAATAGTCTTAAACTACAGAAGAACCAAGTCTATATCCTATAACCAATTGCAAATGTGAAGTCCTGGATACAGTTCCTCTGACATACAGTACAGTGCTATTGTCTTATTTTAGATCTGGGAGTATATCACCTCATTCCCTTTGAAGACCTCTTACTCAATGTCTTGAATCAAAGCACGTCAAAAATGACTAAAGCTCTGCTGAATACTGGAATGTTCAAATTATAACAGCAGAAGATTTCAATGCAGAAGATTTCAGTAATGTCTTACTGCGAGGGTGTCCACATCATAAGTGGAAGTCTCACCTACAGTGACTTTGGGAGGCTTCCATGGGAGGCAGCCATCTCTGGCTCTTTTGTGTGCCAAGAGTGGGGACTAAGCCAAAATGGCTGCTAACAGCCCAGTAATTGAGCCAAGGTGTGGGCTGTGAAAATTAGGTTCATCTGAGGCACATTATACAGCGTTAGCCCCATGAAGCAGACGCACATGGAGTTGTAGAATCACGTTTGACTTGAATGGTAAACAGTCCACCCTGTGACTCTGTATTGTTTGTGGGGAGAAAACAAATGACCCTGCCCCATAGATTGAACTGGCCAAAGGTATTGACAGATCTCCAAAGGGAGATATGATTTGTATGATTAGAAAGAACTACTTGACCATTAAAACATTGATATTGAAACTCGTCTGCGTTTCAAACTGCATAAATTAGCATAGATTTTAAGGTCGAGTGAAGCATAACGTTAAGTGTTACTGACATACTGAGTGAAAGCATTATGTTTTGACATCATGGTAGTCTCATTTGCCTGTTCAATTGTTACTGGACCTGTATATAAATACAGCTGAAAAACTTGTTGAAATCCATGACCTTCATTTATTGGGATACCCAAAAAGTTTACTATTTGCCATTCTTAAATGCTGCTTGTCTTCCTTGAAGTTCCAGAACAGTAAAATGCTGCTGCAGCAAAAAAACAAACAAACAAATCAATAGATAATTAAAATGAAACAGTCTAATCAATATTCATTGTACTTATCAAATTGGTAGAAAGACAATCAATATTGTCCATTTATTATTGGAAAGCTAGTTATCCCTGGCAAGGGATGTTGTAAGCTGAAAGAATAGAATTTGAGGTGAGACTTCACGCAGAACTGGATGCCAGTCCATCGCAGGGCACGTACTGTACACCGGGTCTTTGGAAAGTAGAAGGAAACTGGAGTCTCCCAACAATACCCTGAGTGAGGATAAGGAGAATGTGCACACAGTCCACACAGAGAGTCTCCCCAGGGCATTCTAGAACTGTGAGACTGCAGAGCAGTACTGTATCCATACTTGAATAAACCACTTTTTAAATGCAACGTGCATTCATGCCTAATTATTAATTATGCAAAGCTGACTGATTAACAAGCCTGAAGACATTTTCATACCAGAGGTTTTGCTGAAAGGAGGTTTAAGATCAATGTCATAGATAATGTTTTTTGCATCTTTTATTATCTCCTGAGTATGGAATAAATGACAGTATACGCAATGGGAATGGGATGGGAAAGGAGGAAAGGTCGTATTAGAAGGGTACTGAAAGTGTTCAGTTCTGCTGGCTTTAATCACACTCCTACTATTCCGTTGCTCAGTGAACGAGGAAGCAGTGTTGCTTGATGTGACTCTCACAAGGGCATTCATGCACCTTCAGCATTATTAACTGATAGGAAGCACTATTGACTGACCAAACCCTGATTAACATACTAACTGCCCTGCCACCTAAATTCTAAACTGAAATGCTTCAACAGCCTTTCATGTTAGAGGCAAAACATGAGAAATCATAATAAAAATAGGCCTTATTGAAAATGAAGTTTTTTATTGTAAAGCATGAATCACAGTTTATTTCGAAAGTGAAATCGTTTTTATCTGTTTTGTTTAATTTTGTACTGTATCTCTAGCTGAATGCAGAAATTCAAATGATATGAAGTAAGTATACAGTAGCTTTTGCAGCAGTCCCTGTGCAGTTAAAAAATCTCTGGGGTTCAGTAACAGACCATATCTATAGACCAGTATAATTTGACAGTCCGAGAATATCTAGCATGTCTTTGCTAATTATCGAAACCAATTATTTAGAAAACTCAACATAACCTCATCTCATCCTGTTGTAAGGACTAGTCATAGTAGGCATTAAAAATTTGAAAATCCTGGTGGATAAGGCTAAATGCAATGCACAAATTTTACCACACAGTGTCAGTATAGAACAAAGTTTTATTTTACCCAGCAGAACATTTTCAAACCTCTGTTGTCTCTTACATAATCACTTAAAAATTTAAATTTACATCTGACCAAGAGGTGGCAGAGTAATACATAACCTACTGTACTGTATATGACTAGCAGATGTTGTACAGTATTTTTATTTCTTGATAATGATCATCATAATGATATTGCAGATGCACAAGAATATGATCAAATATCTGCAGGGGGACATTACTGCTGTTCTGAAAGACTGACAGACCCATAATGCACAATGAGATAAGCTTTTAGAATGGGACCAGAAAAGTGCAGCAGAAGGAGATTTTTTCTAGTCTACAAACTTGGCAAAACAGATACTGTATTTGTCCCTCGCTGATCTCCGTTACCTACTCTTATTTAATTCTTTGAAGAGCACAGTCTATGACAATAATAATAATAATAATAATAATAATAATAATAATAATAATAATAATAATAATTGCTTACACTTATATAGCGCTTTTCTGGCCACTCCACTCAAAGCGCTTTACAGGTAATGGGGATCCCCTCCACCACCACCAATGTGCAGCTCCACCTGGATGGCTCCAGGATGGCAATGGTATGGCTCCACAGATTCTGTAGCTCCAAGCAACTCCAGCACTCTGAGTGAAGTGTACTCCTTCACACTTCAGTCCCTACAGTGTGAACTTTGCGTTGTTCTCTGCAGCCAAATTAATTTCAATTTACAAAAAGAAAAGTCAAGGTCTTGTTATTTCTTTCTGTATTTATTTCTGTCAATAAACTTCAGGCAGACAGCCAGCACTGCCATTAAACAGTCTGTCCTGACTCAGGGCAAAGGGATTCTCTGTCTGCTCACTCCACCGAATAATTTGGTTGTGGAAAAACTGCTATAATAATGCACCCGGCTCTGTTGTCAAGAAACACTTCGGAAAATTGCAAACAAGGGAAAGGATGGCAACAAAAACTGGGAAGGAGATTATTTCTGTTGTACTCTGCGTGCCATGACAGTGAGTATGAATTTCTAAAAGTTTTCTTGTTTTGTCTGGTGCATGTCTCGCTGATGACACACACACATAATGTATACTGTATATGACATGTGTACAAACAGAAATAATCAGACTCTACTGATAATCTGGAGAACAAAATTAATATGGCATAATGCATTAAACAATGTTTCAGGCAATAAGTGTTATTATAGCAGCTTTATATTCAACAAAACAATCTTGTTATGAAAAATATTAGAGAAGACCTTATACTAATTACAGATGGTTTACATATAACTTTAAAGTTGGACAATACATCATATAAACATTCAACAAGGCTTTGTTATTGTTTTTTAAAACTTTATTTATGAAAGTGTTTATAATAGGAAGCAGTTGAGCATTTGGCAGTAAACAAAAGAAGAGCAATACACTGTATACCCAAGTATTTGCTGGCCAGAAAATATCGTTTATTAAAAATACATGTAATTGTTCCTTTTTGAACTGCTTTCTCTATAGCTAAAGGTTCGTACTGTACACTTTGAACAAATCTGATGGCTTCTGTGATACTGAATAACTCACGATGGATGCTAGGATCAAGAAGATATAATATTAATACAGTATGAGCTTTTGAAAAAAAGCATTAGTAAAGTGCACAGAAGGGGGCTCTTTCCCAAAACCCGAAGGCTTTTGTTCCATGGATTTGCTTTCCCACAACTGCCTGACTTTTACAGGCAAAAGGAAAACAGGCAAAGCTGAAAGACGTGCATTACAACACTCCCCACTGTAGGGCGAATGAGCTGTTTCCACGGTGCTACAGTAGCTCACAAATCGATAGGACTGTCTCACAGAGCACCGTTTCTGTTAATCCCGACGACAGGTACCGGTCACGGACTGTGGAATCACGTGCTAAACTGTGGCCCTCTTCACGGATTGTGGAACCACGTGTTCAATGTAAAAAAAACAGCGTAAGTAGGTGTCCGGCCCCACCCTCCCAAAAAAACCTGCCGACATTTTTAACAATGGAGGTAGACGTTGGTTACAGGTAATGAGTTTGCTTAGTTTTAATATAGCTTTCAGAATTAAGTTCCTTTATATCTAAGTTTTAATTGATTAGGCTCCAGAATTATTTATATATATAAATTGTGATAATATCTTAAACAGAAATAAATTAAAGATTATTTAAATGTTAACATTCGTAAACTCGACCTTAATTTTCCGATGTTGGGACCAACACTTCTGACATAACTGAAATTCCATTTTTATTGCCCAGTTAAGTATTTCTAGAGGTGTCCAGCTGTTTTTACGTAACTGAATGTAATTATTCTTTGTATTTGTTCATTCAATATTTTATTTATAAAAAGGTATACATTAATATAGGAAGCTGGACTCGCTAAACAAATATATTCTGATAGTTTGTAGTTAATGACGAGCCACGCACTGATGGCTTCCAAATCAGACTAATTAAATAAGGTATGTCTTATTTTAAAAGTTCAAATGCACAAAAACACGTTTACTGCAAGAAAAAGTAGTCACGTTTTACATTTTAAAGTATTTTAGTAAGTATATGGAGAGTTTATTAAGAATAGTACATTATAAACTAGTGAAGGTTAGCTAAGTGTTATGCTGGTTAGAAGACATGTGATTTAAAAATGAGTCATTTCAGAGTTCATGTGATTGAAAAAGCCCTATAAATTTGAAGCCGTTCTGGTTTTATTCTAATATTGAACAGAAGGACTAAGGCAAGTCAGTTTTTTTTACATAATATCGCTTTTGTAAATATTTTAAAACTTTCTGTAAGAAATGTAACTCGAAAGCTTACGTTTATCCTGTGAAGTGGGTTTAGATACTGTGATTCTTAAGGTTTAGCAATTGGAATTACGATAGTTTTTACGTTTAGTTTCGAAGTGATTACAGTGTTTGTGTGTGTGTGACACAACGTGTTCACTTAAAGTTTAAGGAACTACGAAAAAACTTTGAATATCAACCTTAACAATTATCACTTCTGTTTTTACACATTCGTTTTTGTTATATTTTTGTTTCTCCAAATGTTTGTGTTCGACTCAGATTGTAAAATCCGTTTTCTTAGCACAGCTCTCTAATAACGCGTTAAAAATATTTTTAAAATTCAGCAGTAAACCAAGAGATGAACAATTTACATATTTTAAACAAATAAAACTTCTCAAAATGAAGAAATCTTCTAAAGACAGCATTTCATGCCACTATATGTTGTTGACAGTAGTTTTATTATTCAGGATAATTTAATTGCGTTGGTATCAGTATACAGTAAATAATCTCTACAGTAGGTAATACTGTATGTGCAGCCCAAACGGTGCCTTTTCTAGGGACCAGGTGTACATACAGTATGTAGTTTTAATATTTAAATTTTGTTCATGCATATGTATTTACTATGTGAAACAAACGCTGACTTGGAACGATGTCATTGAAGGGTTTTCAGTTGACTATTGCAACTAACTGGATTGGTCTTTCTAATAAAAGGTTTTATGATTGTATTAAATATGCGTTGTTGGCTCATTCACAGACCGGAATTAAAAACAAATAACAGCCTACAGCTGTATGAAAATGGCGGAGAATTACTACAGTACTTTCTAAGGAATATTAAGACAATATTAAGAGCCCTTTTATTGCTACAGTACTGTACTGTATAATGTATAATGCTGATGTTGCATCAGTAGTGTAATTTTAGATTTGATTCTGTTGTGATCAAATTAGATTATTATTTGTGTTGTAAGCAACATCTTCACTCAAGTTTGTTACTGAACAATATAAAAATGCTGGAATGCATTTTTAGTTCTTTTATGTTTAGAATGACCCAAGGATTTCTGACTTCTTACTCTGTGTATTTGCACACATGTACATAAGCATCAATGCATGTCGACCAGTGTCTCAGACCTTTGTAATCCATTTATAGGGTAGTTTTGTAATGTGAGTGTTAAATGCTGCATTTAATTTTATAACCATATTTTGCATAGTATGTGAGCTTAGTTTTTTAGTTTGTTTGCAAGCTGTTAAATATTAAATTGGATTTCCTCATCCTTATTGTGTAATGTAATATCTCTTCCTAATCCTTCAGGACGGTAGAGTGTTTTGAAAGTCAGAAGGGAGGTTAGAACCTTATTATTGCTCTCCCGGCTCCCTGGGGAGATAATTTCATGCTGTGTCTTTAAACAGATGAACATGGATAGGAAAGGAAGCAGCTAGAGTTCTGATACAACATGTTTAAAACATGCTTTTTCTAAAACCTATTATAAGTGGTTATTGGTTGTCAGTAAAGATCAGTTGCAGTACGTTTTGTTTGCCACTAAACAACCAACAGTTCTGTTAAAGCAAAACTACAGTATATCACTGTTTTTCATTTGTTCTGTATGTGTAGCACACTTTTACTTTAATATTCCACAAATAAGAATTTGATTCATACAGTGTGAAAACTAAATTTCTTCAAATCGCAATCATTTTCATAAACATGCAGTATTTCTGAAATATTTTTTTCCTGAAGCAGAAATCTGTCATTCTAAATGTGCAGAGTTTATGTGTAACGTAAGAGGTATTGCATAAAACAGTGCTGTATGCAATGCACGTTTTCAAATTTTTAAGATGCTCTTTTTTTCTTATTTGTCTTTTGTCATAGTGAAACACTGCCGGGGCCTTCTCCTGAACTATGTCTGCCTGTCGGTGACCGAGAATCCCTTGAATACATAATGCAAGCCATCCAGACAATTGAAAAGCAGGTCCCCGCTCTGAGAGAGAGCTTTTTCCGAACTCCTTTCAAAGACAGGAGAAAGAGCAGCTCGCTGAGCCTGGGGAAGCAGCACTATTGTCAGCTGCAGCAGGAACAGAAGCAGCCGGGGGAAGGAGCTGTCTGCAGACAGGAGTGCTGCACTGAGCATGTCCCTGAGGAGCAAGCAGCAAGCAGCCCATTATGCAGAACAGCAGCTCTAGCAGATGGGGGAGAGCACGCACAGGCGTTTGTTTCCTTTGCATCCGCATCATCACCGCTCTCGTCACCGGAAAGCAAGCCCGGATTACTGAGCAGGATCTCGCCGAGAGGCAAAGCAAAGAGCATCCATCAGCATGGCTTGATTGCGAAAGGAGTCCGCTTGCTTATAAACATGGGGAATCAGGATGGGAAGCTGAAAAGGGCAGCAGGGGAAAGCAGTGAAGCCACAGAAGAAGCTGGGGGGCCCAGGGAGGTGGAACACACAAAGAAAGGATTGCACGGTAAAAAGGCACATGGCAAACATGGCAAAGGGGGAGATTCCAGCAAGAAGAAATCCAAATCGGATTCTAAAGCATCCGTGTTTTCAAACATCAGGCTCCGTAAGAACCTGTCCAAGGCAAAGGGGTTGTCAGGGGGCTCCAAAGAGGATGTTTTGGAGACCCAGGCCTCTCAGCAAGATGAGCTGGACAGTGCGCTCTCTATCCAAACCAAAACCCCCGATATCAGCCTTTCCGCAGACGAGCTGGGCCTGTCGGACACAGAAGCTGAGCGGTTCCACCTCACGATGGAGAGCCGACAGGCAACCGTGGAAACCCAGGAGGGACAAAGGGCTAGCTCTGGCTCCGATACGGATATCTATAGTTTCCACTCCGCTGCAGAACAAGAGGATTTGCTTTCTGATATCCAGCATGCTATTAGGATGCAGCAGGGGGTTATTATTTCAGCCGCTGAGGAGCCAAGCTGGATAGCTGAGTATAAACATGCGGGTGATGTTAAAACAACCCCCCCTGACTCTGAGCACGTTGCAGACCAGGAAGCTGCCTTTAACTGGGAGAATGGCCATGTTGGCGAGCTGCATGTTTCTCTGGACAGCGCAAGGCAAGAAAGTAATTTAACTGCAGACGTGCAAAACGGTTTAAGTGAGGCTTCAAGCAAATCCGAGAAATCCTTTTGTACTTCGCCTGGGACAAAAGAACACAAGCCCCTGAGCGAGAGCGCACAGCCTCCTGCAGAGGCGAGCGGAGGGAGAGGTGGGAGCCCTGTTGTCACGGCAACAACCGCCAACAGCATCCCTGACCTGACCGCCTCGTTTGAAAGTGTAGAGGGGCCTGAAGAAGAGGAGGCCAAGGTGGATATTTCATCTCTCCTAAAGGAAAGTCGCGCTGAACTAGATGGGAGCCATGAAGCAGCCCTTGATTCCTCAGATGGGACTGTTGATGGCAGGGAGGAATTAACTGAATCGCTGGAACATACTTGCAGCTTGGAACTAAAAGCAGAAGGTGATGACGAAGACCCTACTGTGCCGCATAGAAAAAGCAGCGTGCCCTTTTCTCAGTGGCACCCTGAAAGTCCCTTAAGTCGGTTGTTGAGGACAAGTTTGACTTCCACATCCTCCCCAACTGTCAAGCCTTACCCTCCAATTCACCCCTCTTACATCAAAACAACAACAAGACAGCTCAGCTCCCCGAACCATTCTCCGGGACCCTCGCCGTCCCAGAGTCCCTTGTTTCGGAGGCGGTACTGCGACCTCGGCCACAGGCCCGATAGGCGGAGAGTCAAGAAGCAGAGGTCCTCGAGCATAACTGGGCCGCTTAGCCGCTCGGCGGACTGGACTGATGAGCTGTCCAAATTTAGGTCTAACAAGACGGGTTCGGCAGATTACCTGGAGTATGGGGGATCAGAAGAGAGGCTCAGAGGAGGCAGCCAGCCCTTGTGCGTTACTCGCAAGTCGTCTGGGGTCCAGGCTTCCGCCTGTAGCTTCCATGATGTCTTTTCTGGTGAGTTTGATTTGTACAGTTTGCTCCACCGCATGAAGTTAAAATAACTGGGTATACAGTATGCTTTATTAGTTTCTTCACATCCTTTGTTTTTATCAACTTGGTAACATACCTAAAATAGCAACTACTGTATCGCACCGGAGAAGATTACATGTTACAGTGCCATCTGACATCATTCATATGCCGTACCTGTAGGCAGAATTGCTGAAAAAGAAAGTTCTTGGGTTTTCTCTAGCGATGTCATGTGAAAGATGTTTTCTATGTGCAATACATGCAATAATAAACCTCATTTTATATAGCGCCTTCAAAGGTGGCTTCTCAAAGCGCTTTACACAACAGCAACAGGAGACAGTAGATGGGGGTACTGAATACAGCAGGAGCAGAGGGGTAAATAACAGAACCGGTTAAGTAAAGGCCCTTCTAAAGAAGAAGGTTTTGAATGTAGATGTGAAAGAGTTTAGTTTAGCAATGCATTCATGTTGTGCATACAATTTGTCAGAATCTAAATAACACTTTTCAAAGATAATCCCTTTGACATGTAGTTCCACAGTGTTTCTTGAATCAATACAGTGAATTGACCTTTCCTCTTTCACCCTGCATTGCACCTTCCTTGTGTTAATCTCCCTTTCCTGCTCCAAGATACTGTAATTAAGGAAGGGATTCTTGGGATTTCCCCTTCCAGATAAACATGCAGCTTGCTTGTATTTACTACTCAGCTAGAGGCCAGTGTTTATTTGCTTTCCCTGGCCTGATCATGCAGAATAAAGCAGTGATTTGGAAATGCAGGGAAATATGCATGTTTTTAATTTTAAAAAGCTAATAAAATGCAGTTGTTTGTAATATATGAAACCTTTGATGTTTGTTAATTGTAAGGTCTGGTGGAGGTAGTGGAAAAAACACAAGGATAGAGACATGCTTTAAGTCTGCAGAAATGTTCTTAGTATTTCAGTTTAATTTTAATATTTATTAGAAAAGATATAATACAAAGCTGAATCTTTTTTTCTCACATAATTTCTATGGTTTTCTGTTTTGGGGGGCTCCTGTACTACAAAACCGCCTGCTCAGCAAGCTTTGCTTATGGTTTTCTGTACTAAAAATTTTCCTTTTTAGTAGAGTAGTAGCTCTCTTTTCTGTTTGGTTACTTGTGGAAATTCATGTCTAGAAAGTACAATTGACTCTGCCAACAGTGCAAAATGAAAATTGGTACTTACACATCCTATACATGATTTCTGATTATTTCACTTGAAAACCCTGAAGGCCTAATACAAAATCAAATGAATGTGCCCTCTCTAAGTTGTAGTGTAGAGTCTATGGACTCATAATTAGTGGGCTGTGAGCTCAAGTCAAAGACAAAGTAAGGAGACAGCCAGCCCATTACTTCAGAATGAATAGTGAAACCGCACCAACGAGTAAGGTGGAAACTACGCGGAAGTGCATGAACTGTAAAGCAATGAACAGGAGGCACTTCTTTACCTAAAGCGGCATGGGTGTATGGAACAAGGTACCCAGTCATGTCATAGAAGCCAGTACTCTTGACTTCATTCAAGAAATAGCTCTATGGGGTTCTGGGATCAGTTAACCAGTAAATACCAATTGGGTTAGATGGGGCAAAAGGCCTCCTTCTCTTCGTAACCTTTGTGTCCTTCAGTCCCTCCTGTAGATACGGCTGCAGTACCTTGATTAAGGGAGTTTACCTCAGGTTCTCCAGCCCACTCAGCTCAAGGATTTGGCTCTGTGGTGGATTGGTTTGCCATCCGAGGGAATGAGGGGAGTTCACTTATTGCCGTGTAGACCAGGATAAACTCTAGGCTGGTGGGCCACTGTAGCTTGAATACCAAAATTACACGCCTACCCTCTGCAATAGCAAAAAGTTTTAGAGGTTTTAGAACGCAATTGTCATCTTAACCCTAAGGTATAGGTTAGTCAAGTCTTGAAAAGGACAGGATTTAGTTTTTATCCTCATAAAGTTAGTAACATTGTTTTTTTTTTCCCATTTCTCATACACAATAAGAATTCCCCAGATTGCCTTACCCTAAAAATATTTTTTTTTAAGTTCAGACATTATTTCAAGGCATATATGTTTTGCTCTCCCTGGAAGAAGAGCTCGAGCTTGGCTTTGATTACACCCAGGGGGCAGCCTCGTGATGATTTGTCACTCCAATCGATTTTGCAGTGAAACTGTAGAAGGAAAACAGCCTTGATGGGATGGATCGGCCTGAAAAGGGTATTTGTGTAAAATATTCACGTGTCCTTAAATTGACTTAATTTATGAGATTATCCTTTGTTTTTCTTTCTTAGACTTCATGAGGTGAGTGCAAAATGTGTACATCTTGAACATTTAGAGGCATACAATATTAAAAATATTTTGCTAGTATTAGTTAAGCACTTGACAGATGTTGCTACTATAATCAGTCTTCTTGTCTTTTATACAGTATGTTCAGTACTTTACCTTAACTGATAATGCAGTCCCCAGTTGTTTTTTTCCTTGTGGCGCACTTGCAGTGGCTGTACAATTTCATGTTGATTTGATACGATAGTCAGCAGTTTGAGATCATTGTGCCAGCTCTGCACTTAGTAGTTCTCGGCCAGGCACTGTCAAACAAGCATTGTCAGTTGTTTGTTTGGGTGTGTGTTCACTATCAGAGGATAGATGGGGTTTTACATTCTTTTAACTTTAGACCATACTGTACAAATTGTCAAGTTCCTCAAATGAGACATGTAAAGGGATTGATTTGAGGGAAATTGGGGGGATAGGTGTGGCACACTAGTCCACTTAACAGATGCTTAGATACAGTGCGTGTACCTGAGTTATAGGGTGTGGCCCTGTTTAAAACTTTTTTTCTATTACAGAGGGTAGGTGTTTGTTTTCTGTAATCAAGCTACAGTACAATGGCTCAGCAGGCCAGATCTTATCCCAGTCTCTTGTTGAAGCTACTGAAAAGATGTTCCCCCTTAAGAAAAGAAGCTGTCTGATCTGGCAGTGACTTTTAGACCCTGGCACTACTCCACTTGTTTTTATTTAATTACTTGTCCTGTTTACAAACATTTTACTTTACAAGTGTGTATAATTACACTGGGTCAGGATGAGCAACTTCTTATATATTGTACTGAGCTGCAAAATAATAAGCAGATGTTAATTGCCTGCTAAAAAATGTTCAACTACAGATTAACCTCTTCTTGTTCCTATATTTGTTTATTCCATAAACATCTGGATATGTAAATCAATGTTCTAAGGATATAGTCCACAACAAATCAGGCTCTTCAGAGCCTTACTGTCACAGAATGCTATTCTATGTAGATCATCAGCCTCTAAGATTATTTTCTAAATCTATCAGAATGGTTAGTGCCTCTTATTACTATGCTGTGTGGATCTGTGTGCCTAGATTCTTTTTTCTCTTAAAAGAGTAATCCCATGAAGCCTTGCAGTAAGGCTTAGGGGCTAAATAGTGTACATTTGCGGTGACAGCCTAGTAATGCTATCCTTTGTGAAAACAATCATGTGGAGATCACAAGTATTAATGAAGAATTGAATTTTGGCTTGCATGCAGAAGAATAAGGTGGATGTTTGTGTTCTGACTTCAGAAAATGAACAATTCAGACATTGAAGATGTGTAAATTACTGTTTCATCTTGCCTCCAGCTATCAGACGTTTAGAGATGGCATTTTATTCATGCTGGCCTTATTCACTGTAACTTTTATACAGTATTAGCTAGTATTACATTTGGAGACAAATGCAGCATTTGATTTTGGTTTGATTTTAGTGTAAAATGGGAAGATGCCTTTTTATACTTATTTTTTATTTTCCTTTTCATTCCTAATTGCTACGGTACAGTATGTGATAGCCAACTGTTTTTAAATGAGACTACTGACACAACCCTTTGATTGGCTGTGACCAAAAGGCTTCTCTGTGACCAAACATGTCTCATAAAATTGAACATGCAATTTGTTTTCAAAGTAATGTAACCATTAAATTTTGCTTAGAAATAGGCTAAATTACTAGCAAAGTTTAACAAGTAAACCAGCCGAAGGTCAGATGGCCATTTGTTACTATTACCTGTTTTGACAACCCCAAACGTGACATTCCATATTGCTCTTTCATGTTGCATATTAACACAGGAAATGCTTATTTGTAGCTGACCAAATCATAAATATTGTATAGTGCAGTCCTGCTTATGCGAGCTAATGTTTATGGCTCTGAAAGGACTGCACAGTTGCCATATTATTATTATTATTATTATTATTATTATTATTATTATTATTATACCAGTCTTTACTATTGATGTAAAAACAGCTCATCCAGGTCACAGAAATAAACTGGTAGTTTACTTTAATCGGTCTTTGAAGGAGGAACATACTGCTGCAGTTATGACTCATTCTTTCAGATGCTCAGCTTACTGTAATATCTGCAATTGCTGCAGGTTTTTCTGTCTGTGACACTTTCCAAAATAATCTTTAATTTTCTGTGATCAGGTCCTTTCTAGCCTGCTGTGTGCCAACTTAGTGTGAATTCTCATCACGTTTATAAGGAATACAGCTTTACATGAAAACATTTTAAATGCTAAAATATACCATTTTATAAGAAAATGTTTACAGTACATTTTCTAGTCGATGTACTGTATAAGCTTTGTAACAGAGCAATCCCCAGATATTTCCTTTTAGAAACAAATTTGTGCAGTCAGCCTAACTAGTAAAGCAGAAATGATTTATATCCCACTTAAATGATTGATATTGCTTTGAGTCTTTCTGTAACAAAATGCACAATCACGTTGCTTTGCTTGTAAAAACAGAATATCAGTGTTCTGCAGAATTATTCTGGGAATGGTTTTTATTGACTGTAGCAACTTTTTTTAGGTTAAAAAGTGAACACTGAATCTGATGCGGCGAATTTTCATTTAAGTACTGTACGTTCGGTACTTTGAGCATGGAGGAACTTAAAAATGGGTTTTGTCTCCCCTATAGAGAAGACAGGTGAGTTAGTAATTGAATGTTGGCCCCAGTTCAGAATGACTTATTGACGTGTGTTCTGGTGTTCAGGGCGCACCCTGCTGGAGAAGTTCTTCAAGCAGCAGGAGGATGCCCCCCCAGAGGAGGCAGAGAAGCTGTGCTCTCGGATCCTAGCCATGGGGCTGCTGCTGCCGTTCAGTGACTGCTTCCGGGAGCCGTATGGGGAAAGCACATCACAGGTCACCCCCACGTTTGACGTGAGTATGCTCGGTGTTTCTTTAGGAACAAGTCCAGGCTTAGGGCATGCTGAAAAGGAAAGACGCAAGGTTTCGGCTGTGGAGCCTTCTTCGGGTGTGACAGGTGGAAATGTTTTTGTCTTTTCGTCAGTAGCGTGTTAAACGGCTGATATTTCTCCCGTGCAGAGCTATAGGTGCACCCAAGCTGCACAACCATAAAAACGCATTGCGAATGCAAGTTGGGCTCTGTGATTCAGATGTGTGTACTTTGAGCCTGAGTCATCTACTGTTACTAGCCGACTGTGACTGGGATTCCCTGTGTGGTTGTGTATGATTGGCACAGTGTAACTGAGGATGGCATGGGGAGGTTGGCAAGACCCATTCCAAACCTACCCTTAGGACACTGTGTGAATTGGTAAGAAAGACACTTTCTTGGTGAAACCAACTGCTGTGGCATCCTGAGTACCTGCAAGTTTGAAGGGACGATTGTGAAGGACATGCTACTTCAGTAGGTTAATAGGCGTTAAGGTCCTCAGTGCATTTGGGGGGTTGATTGCACTTCCTTGTTTTTCTTGTGCAGAAGAGGAGTGAAAGAACCTTTGTAGTAGCACTCGACTCTCACCTTCTTTCCTTTCTGGGACACCAAGGTGCACAACTCTTGTTTACTTGTGCCAGTCCTCCTTCCTCACTGCAAATTCTGTTTATTCCTCGGTCATTAAACATTGTTGCACATGCCTGCCATCTGGTGGCAGTGTTATATAAGATTCAAGCATGAAAAGGGCTGGTATCAAAATATTCCTTTCTAGCCTGCAGACTTTGAAAGGGGTCATGGCAGTTAGGGACTGTAGGTCCTTGTATTTAGATTCATATTCATATCTCCCAACTCTCAAAAGTAAATTGTTTTATGAAGTGTAAGAAAACAGTGAAGCTCCAGTGAAGAAACACCTTGAGGATAAGTGTTAACCTCACCTACTTTGACTGCTTATGCAACAGCAAGCTGAGAAAATAAGCACTTTGTAGCACAGTAGGCTTTATTTCCTACAAAGATCATAAAAATTGCAGGAAGATGAGTAAAGATGGAAAGAAATCTTTTTAGAGGACATTTTTTATTCTAAATGTGAGAACTATAATGGGTATTTACCATTTTAAATAACAGTATTCTATACACAAAGTAATGCAGTATTTCTATGCACTTTTGAAAGGCCACATGATTCTGGGCCTGTTATGTCATGCTATATCGTTACCCTGTTTAATATGCAAATTTACATTTTTTTCAATCTATAATTAATATAAATTAACAAACAGCTCTCCTCATTTTTTATTTCTTAAGCATCTTAGCATGGATGTTTGGATCTATAAAGAAAACGTATATATATATATTTCTTGAAACTTTATTATCTGCATTACTGTTAAAGGGGACGTCTGGTGTGAATGAAACGTAAGCCATACCAAACTATAGTTCCAAACGTGTTAGATCATTATTATTCAGTATAACAACCGCATACTTTAAAAACCTATTATGCCACCTGATCTGTCTACCTCACACATTCTTCTCAATGCAGTTTCCTGAGCAATTAGAAAATTTTAATAAGTAATAAGGCGTTAAAATTTTAATTTAATATTTTGTGGTGAATAGTCCAGGACATTACTGTAAAACAAAAGAAACAAACAAATGAGCTTTACCAACCTGTAGTTGGGAATATATTAAATCATTATTCCGCCTAATAACTATACAGGTATGCACTGAAAGGTTTTTTTTTTTGTGTCTCACTATCAATGTAAAAAATCAGTGTTCTTGCTGAACCCTCCTGAACCCTGGAAAGATACCATCTGTATGTATGCGCACTTGTACTGATGTCATGCATGAATGTAGCTTCTGTAGATAACCTAAATGTCTATAAGGAAATGCCATGTACTGTATAGGCAAAAGGATTCTCGTAATTCACTAGGTGATAATATTCCATTTCCACCTTGGGTCCTCCCCCCTTGATTATTAAATATAGTAACTTTACTGTAGGTACAAGTTATAGCTTAAACTAATAGATTCTTAAACTTAATGACAGTCCTGCTCTTGAGTCTTGGCAGCATTGTTGAGCAAAATGTCTTGCCAAGTGCCAGGTTTGTGTGAATTACCATCGTGTTAAACAGTAACAGTGGCTACCCAGTGTGCCCTTGATTGGTTCACACATGAAATGTGACCGTGCAGAGGATCTGAGAGTGCAGGTGACGTGAAACGACATTGCTGCAGGTTGACCTCTAAATAATTGAACATCTCCTGTTTTTTCTGCGTATAGAGTTGTTGTGGAGGAACTTGATCTGTCTGCAGGCTGGTCAACCAATATGCCTGAGAGATCTGCAAGTGCAGCTTTGGACACTCAGGGTAGGAAGAGAATGAGAGTGAGCAGATGAAAGATCAAGGAAATACACTTATAAACTGTCCATGGACATTTGATTGGAAATTTTTTTTTTCTCTGCAAAGGAGTTTGATTTGTAGGAGTACCTGAAAAGCCTTCAGAGGTCCATTTCTTGTTAATGCGGTAGGATCCATCAATCGGTGTCCTATACTGTGTGTTGTCTAGGTTTGAAGCATGATAACGGGAAATTCCTGATGCTGCATATTCGCCTCACTTGCTTTCATCAGTGAAGAATGCATTCAGAAATGGGAGCATATTTGGATTCGTGCTGAATAGTTAAGATTTCCAGGAAAAATGAAGGCTATAATCTCCAAAGTGCTGGAGTTAAAAGCAAGCATCACTTAAATGTAACTGGAGCTGAACTGTACTGTAGTTATTGCAAAGGATTTACTTTTTTTTAACCTTGTGGGGTAAAACATTACCTCAAAACTTTCTTCACCTGAGGTGATCTGTTATATAGGAGAGGTTTGATAAATAGCGTAAAGCTGCTTGCAACGGAACATTTTGTCTTGACTGGAAACCTGGTGACTCTGGAAAAAGGAAGAGAACTGCTGATGCCTATTTTGTGCCAATGGAACACCCGAGCAGTATAGAGGCAAGAAACTGGTCGCAAATTACACCTGCTTTTTCATGCACAGCACAAAATGCCCTGACCAAGGTACCAGAGATTTTCAGGAAGCTGCTTGTGATAAGACGGGATCTGAAAAGTGATGACAGGGAGTGGTTCTGTGAAATAAGAGAATCAAGTCCAGATCTGGCTCTCCTAAAATTAAAGCCGACTGTACAGAAAAGATGCAGTGAATTTGAAACTTCAAAGGTTAGTGATTCCCACTTTTTTTTTTTTACTCTTTCTACCTTCTAGATTTTTAGATAGAACAGCTTAGTAAAATATACTGATATGTACATGTTTCAAAACATCCATAATTCAAAGCTTTTTATGGGCTGTTTATTCAAGGCCTTAATTCCAGCCTTAGTGCTGGAGCATTTCAGTCCCTTAAACCAGCATGATTTAAGATGGGGAAAGTCTTGTATTATTGATCAATGAAGAAAGTAATTTGTTCAGTTGAGAAAAGTAGTCCTTGAGGCTTGAATGGTGTTTCCATTTTATACCAAATCTAACAATGTCATGTGTCCAAAGAAACAGAAGCCATCGTAATAGGAAGATTAAAAGGATACCCGTTTCAGGTGTTACCTGAGCTTTCCGGGTTCAGGGTTGAAAATGTCCTACTCTAAGCCATTAACTATTTATTAAGAGGAGAGTGTGCATTATGGCCATGCGTTGTCATTCACAATTTAGCTGAGGGAGTATCTCTGCATAAGAGAAGAAGTTGTACTTTTGACATTGGGCCATACTGTATAAACATGGAGGTTACAAAATGTGACTGGCAAAATTAAGACATTAAAAATGATAGGTCAGGTAATCGTCCAACAAAATGCAGCCAATACTCTGGTGTGCACAGGGTTTGACGCAGTATGTGGAGCAAGAACATTCTTTATAGCGTTGTGCAGTCAAGGAGCTATCAGTCAACACTGTGGTTTTCACTCATACTTAATGATTATTGTAATACTGTAAGAATGTATCCATCTGTATTTGTTTGCTGTAGTACATTTAGCTGAGAGAACTATCCTCTCCATGCCTGGTTGATCCCTCCCCACTTAGTGTGTTTTTTCACAACTACACTTTGTATGTTTTGTATGTGACACATGCCTGTGGATTGCATATGACTGTTCATCCTTGAAAGGGAGAAAGTCATGTTATAATGTAAGCTATTAAGCAATTCATTTTAAGTATTAACTTTCAGCTAAGTCCGTCACCTAAAAATGACCCAAGCTCCTTTGTACTGTAGATCTTTAGTAGTATAGTGGCTGGTCTGAGATGTTAATTCCTAATTGCCCTTTAAACTGAAAATAATATTTGATCATTTTTTGAGTCTTTTAGCAATATTAAAAATCTGATGAAATCACTTTTGCGATGAATATTTTAGAACATTTAGTCAAGTGCAATAAGTAGGAGAGGTTGTGACGTCTCTAGAAACTTTTAAAGCTCCTGTTCCTTTTTGAACTCCACCTTATCTCCAGGGTGAAAATGTGAACAATGTTTGACAGCAATTGCATGGTTAGAAACGTGTGTTTGGAAGTGTGCAGACACCAAAGACATGCAGGTTTGCTGGTTTTAAAATTAGACTATGGCTCAGTGAAAGGGTCTGCTGTCTGGACTGATCAGGGTCTTACTGTAAATCAGTTTTGTTGCAAAGGAATGGTTCATCAGAGTATAATCAAGCAGCACTCAGTGAGTCCTCCATTAGCTTGAACACAGGTGTGGGTGAGACTGACAGAGACATTGTACTAGGATGTTAATCAATTCAGTACAGCATATAAAGAATCTGCCAGGCCGTCTGGTTTTTCACTAGCTGTTGCTAATATGTCTATCAAACTCATCACACAGGTGCTTGATTGTGGAATATCTAGAAGGTGCAGCAGGCTAGTTCTTCACAATGTTAAAGTTAAAGTGTGTATAGAGACCTTAGTGCTTGTCAAAACACTGTCCCTGTAACATTGGGAGGATCACATCTCAAGTTAGACTTTACCATCAATATCACCTTGCCAACACAGGTTGGGATTAATGACCTTTTCCGTATTTCACGGCGGCTGCAGAAAGAATTACCTCGGTTTCACTGCCTGCTGTGCTCCCACAGCCCAGTGTTCGTCTTGTCTGTAATACACTGTAAAAAGTAACGAGTTCTGCTGTGCCACTTTTCATGCCTCTCCCGTCATTCGGTGAATTCCCCTGAAGTTTTTTTTTGTTTTTAAGTGAGACAGTTTCTGACCCTGTCCAAGTCTCTCCTTGTTTCACCCCATCTACCGCTACGTTTCCCGAATGAACAAAAACCGGTTCAGTTCCCTTCCCTCGGGACAAAGAGGAAATGTCTCCTAAAGTCTTTTTTTTTTCCCCCGCAGCAAGACCAGCTGTACACCTGGGCAGCTGTGAGTCAGCCGACACACTCTTTCGACCCCGTCGAGGGCCGCGTCCCAGGACGCATCCAGGCACTATGGCCGCCGCCGAAATCGGGAGTGGAAGAGAAACCGGGGCTCAAGTACACAGAAGCGGGTACGTTCATTAGCATGTACACGTGCACAGACCCGGTCTGTGTGCCACAGCTTTCTGGAATTAAAGCAGCTAGGGCCCTTTTTTCCTACTATAACAAGTGTCCGTTTAAAGACCCGTTTCAGTCTGGTCTTGCTTTAGCTTGTAGGTTTTTTTTTCATTCTCTAAAAAAATAAAATATATACTACAATATTCTGTTTTCTCCATTCTAAGATCTATTATTCATTATAAACATCGTGTGCTTTCCATTTGTTGGTTTTAAAAATTGAATCCTTTTATTATGATAGTGGTTCATTGCTCTAAGAGCTTTGTTTGAATGTGTAAATCTTTTAGATGTAACTGAAACATGGTACAAGATGTGAATTTCTTAACTGGATCTTTTTACCTTACTTCATGCACAAATACTTTTAGAGGATGATTATGGTGAGTAATTGTTCATATTGGTTGGATTTATTATTTACAGTTTTCAGAAGTGTGCTGCTTGCATCATAGGGTTTCTGCATGGGAAAAGTTTCGAGACTTTTTTCATTTTCCTTAAAACTTTCCTCGGTTTGCTTGAGCTTCTGTTTATCTGTGCATATGCATTTAGAAGTCCTAGAAGTGTTGCGGTTGCCTAGCAACGCCAAGCAAGTCACTGACTACCACAGCTCAGACACATTGACATTCCCAGCACACCCCCTGCGCCAACATTTCCAACAATTGTTTGAATAAAGCTTGGGGTTTCAATGCTGATTTTGCCTGAAAACCCTAGGACTTAGGGCAACGGTGGAACCAGAATGTATTTGTTACAGTCAGCTTTAAAAACTGTATTATAAGTTATTATCCCTCATCTTCCCTAAGTTTCTTCCAAATAAAATTCAATTGGAATGCTGTGACAAGTAATCCATGATTACAGTTACTGTGTAAATCTCCATTTCCAAAGATGCAGTGCAAATGAAACCGAATAAATTGTATCTAAACAATACTAGAAATAAGCATTGTCAAACAGCTCCAGACAGAAGAATATTTTTCAATTTTTCCAAAAGCTATTGGAATTGTATGGAAGGAGTTGAATGAATTCACTCTTCAATGGTCTTATTCATTTTTGATATTGGCAATAAATTGATCTTCCCTTTTTAAAATTGATTTGCATATGGATATACTAAAATATTGCCCGTAGGCAACTGTAATGATTGAATTTTTGAGCGTCTTGAAGCACTCTATTTGAAGACACTGTGGAATTAAAACTAATAGCATGAGGGTTGACAGACTAGAAGATTCTTGTTTGTTCTTACCAATTGCTCAATTACACACAGGTGAGTCTTAAGCAAACAATTGAGGAATTTAGTGAGGGTTTTACCACTCTTGGTAATTTTTTAAATATCATAAATATTATTGCATGGGTAAAAGCATGTTTACCAGTGGGGAATGAACAATATTCTATACATTATTTTGTACACCACCTAACACTACTTGCATTATAACACTGAAATATTTTTTTTTCCAGTTTTAAGGCCTTACAAAATTGTGTTCCTTCCAATGGATGTCTCATTTTGTTCAATTACAAATAATGTAGACACCTCATAATTTGTAAATAAAATATAAATAAGTGTAGTTTGGGCATTCACGTTTTGATGAAAAATACTCATTTTAAAAAGTTGACGGTATACATTTGTAAATGAATAAAACAGGACAGTATTGGAAGGGGTTGAATCATTCTGCATGGCATTGTCTACAGTAGGTTTTACTTTGGGTTTCTTTGTGGTGCAAATGAAATTTGGTTCACCCTCGCTTTCCCTCGTTCTAGAGCACCAAGCAGTGATACTGGGACTGAAGAGACAACAAATGGAGGAAGTGGTTGAGCTTCAGGTGAGCTTTCCTGCCACAGTGTGTATTTAGTCACCAGCTACATCAGCAAATGTGCTGATGATGTGGTGAGCTCTCTGCTCTCCTCCCCACTAATACAGTAGCTGATGTGTGGTGAGCGTTCTGGCGCACTATGGCAGCTGTCGCATCATCCAGGTGCACATGCTGCACATTGGTGGTGGTGGAGGGGATCCTCATTACCTGTAAAGTGCTTTGAGTGGAGTGTTCAGAAAAGCGCTATATAAGTGTAAGCTATTATTATTATTATTATTATTATTATTATTATTATTATTATTTATACTGTAGTTGAACACGGTATTGATCTCTGAAGATTGGGCTGCAATGTTGATTTTTTTTTTATGGGGGTTCAGGGTTAGACATGTGCAAACTGTTATATAATCCACCCTGGAAGGTAAAAAGTTGTATGACATGACCTGCTTTTGTAATAAAACGGAGAACACCGAATCTAGTTGCATTACCAAAAGAAAAGGCGCTGCTGCAGTCTCTGCAGATGTGCCAGTGATATTGTGGTGACTTGGAATGGTGCTGGTGAAATAATGGTGGTAAAAAGGAATCTAGGTTATCACCAAAGGGGTTGCATGCCAGATCTAGCTTTTTGTTTTTCACTAACCATGGCTTGGAGTGATCTGTCTGGCACAGCATCACAAAAAACAAAATCCAAATGTCTACGGGGAAACAAATTCTCCTCATCAAGCCACCTTTCCATTTGCGCATTGATACCAGATTTTTTATTAAGCATGTTATTTATTTACAAATATATAAAATATCTATTGTATACATACTGCACATGTTTTGGTATAATTATAACAAGTGTTTTTGTAATGTGGTATGTTCTGCTTAGAACATGTAGCCTTTTCTCTGTTAGGATTTGTTGCTTCATTGTACTGTTTACATTACAGTTCTTTCCTGGACTTGAAGGAACCAAAACATCTGGAAAACAAATGTTTAGGTTTTTCTGTGGTTGTGCTGTCTGCTGCACCTTTTAAACTACATTTCAAAGAAGGACGTGCATACTTTAGGAACTAAACAAATGCATTACATTTTTCAGAAATTACTTTTGTGTGGTAAAGGGGAAAAATAAAATGTGAAATAGCTTATGAATTTGACATTGTTCTGTAGCCTTTAGTTAATATTGATCTTGTGTGGTCTTTGGACATTTTTAATATCTTAGAATATGTATAATACTCAAAAAGGTTAAACGATAGAGTTCTTAATCACTTGTCTAAGTGATTTCTTTAAATGGAAACTAGCTAATGTTTAGCAAATCCCATAGGCAGTTTCACAACAAAGAATCTTATTAAATGTGTATTGAACAGTTATTGGTTTGAATAAGCATTTGCCTACTACAAAGAAAATTTGAAAATTAGTAGGCTTAGTTTTATGGTGGAATCGATTATTCATCAAAATGATTGATTTTTATACAGTACATGCAGTTAATAGGATACTTGTTTTAAGAGTTTGTGTTATACTTTAATTAAGGTGGTTAACTAAAAACATTCCTGTTCAACTAAAGATTGACCCACATGTATTGCATTTGTATTTTACCTCAAAATGAGTTCAGCACCCTTCAGTCTAGACATTTTTAAAGCGGTAATGTTTCTGGTGAATACCAGTAGGGGTCAGCAACAGCTTTAAAACTGCATTGTTAAAGTACACTCAGGCCAGCAAATTGCAAATCACATTTGGTTTAATGATGAATGCAGGTTACTTAAATTACACTTAGAGTTCCACAGATAACATACAGATGATTACTTAGTTATATTAATTGCACCTCTATTAGTCAAAAAGATTACATTATAGCAGTTGGGAAAGTAAAAATACTTGAAATATTTAACTAAATAAAAAAGGTTTAACGTTTTTGCAAGAGCTTGACTGCAAAGCTATATATGGTAGCAGCTGTGAGGAGAGGATGAGAAAATAAATCTGTTTTAAATCCAGTTAAAACCAGCTGATTATTGTGGTAGCCAGGAATACTCAGCCTTTTCTAAACGATGGTTTTCATTTTAACTATTTAGTTTTACTAATGCGATGCAGTTCATTAATTTAAAAATGTGGTTCTTAGCTTGCCTTATATTGATGTAATTTTCTTGTCTGAGGTATGCATTACAATTTTTAGTCACCGCTTTCCAAATTTCACTTGGAAATTAGCTTAGTGAAATAAAAATGTAACCTTTTTAAACTAGCATATGTATTATTAAACTTGAATATGTATTAAGGCAAAATATAGTTAAATTCCAAATGCCTACATCATAAAATAATTTTAATTAAATCTGCAGTATATCAATATACCGTAAGTTCAGTTTGATTGTGATAGCCAAAGCAGAAAAGCAAAATGAACGTTGTCTTGACTTGCAAAAAATCGTGACAGTTTAAAAGGGTGATAGTATCCATTGTATACAGTATATACATGATTTGGTAGAATTATTACTAGTGTTTTTGTAATTGGTGCATTACAAAATGTCCTCTATTACAGTGTCTGCTTCAGTGGGGAATAAATGTTATGCTAGAGAAATATTTAAAAGATTGCAAAATGTCATCATTACTGTTGCTAGAAAAAAAAACTAATAAAATTGAATGATTGCTTTTTGAAAACAACAGATGCCAGTTAGAGGTTGTTAAATTCCACAGAATTCAACGTAGTAAACAGCATTGTTTAATTTAAGTAAAAATTAATGTGAATTTGATTCAACAGGAATTTCCTTGTAAATATATTCCAGACACCGTAGTAAATATAATTTGTTTAGTTTTTCAGCATAGGCGCAGTTGGAAAGAGGTCTTAATTTCCTAGCGTCTCTAGGTAACACATTTGGGGGAAAGAGATCTGGCTTTGGATCTCTCTGCCCATATATGCAATCAAAATAAATAGTGTAATTAAATATTTAAATTACAACAGACATCTGTATTTTGATGTGAAGAAAATGGCCATCCTGTTTTAATTGAATAAAAAAAGTGATTACAGACATTCTAGGTTGCCTTGGCGCAATTTAAGGAGCTTTTCTCTTTGATAGTTTTTATTAATTCCTTTTGCAATGTAGGAGATGCAGCTGGAATTAGTAAAAATGTGTTTTGCAGTACTTAAATATTAAATGGAAAAAGAACCTCATCTCCAGCCACACAGCAAATTTAAAGGATACCTATTGATACTGTATACTTTTCAGGCAGAAATGCAGTATCAGGTACATGCATCAAATGTGATATGTGACTGTTTGTGTACAAAAGGAAACTGTGTTTTAGCGTGACAGTCTGTAATAGCATCCTAAATGTCTTCCAGCCAAAGTGAAGACAGATTTTATTGCGATTGTAACCATGCATCCAGGGTATATGCATTGAACTTGTGCCACTGCATTCATTGTCTGGGCTCTTTGAAGCTTTTGATGCTTAATCGTTGTAGGCCAATACTTAAGGGGAATCTCAGTTTCTCCGAAAGGAGCCAAATCTTAAACCCAGGAGTCTAGACTTTTGAACTACTTTTGACTTATCCACTGCAGCTTTGTAACCAAATAGCTCTCAGTGGTATTTCTTAGTTGAGATGCAGTGTGCTATTTTCATTTGGTGTTTAATGATTTTTTTAGTCTTCAGGAAAATGTAGAAACTTATGTGTAGCTTCATTAGTTCTACAGTATACACATTTTTCAGGTGTTTATTTTTCATTCAAAAGTATTCATACTTGCAAACTTGTTTTTCTGTTCCAAAATGTATCCCACAGTTGCTTTAAAATTAAGTCTTGATGGTGTTTCATCAGATCTTGCATTGTATGGAGTCGGTTGCTTTTGAAAACCTGACAAAGTTACAGTACATCATTTAATCACATTTTTTTTTTTGTAGGAGGAATCTGTGCTGAAAACCGTTAAACTCAAGGAGGAGCATGTGAACGTTATTCAACAGCTGGAGCAGACCATTGAGGATTTAAGGACCAAAATAGCAGAGCTGGAAAAACAATATACACCACTGGAGAGGGATATTTGCACTAAAGATCAGGAGTGTGGAAGTGGAGAGGTAGCCTTTAAAGACTTCTGTGATGTTGACCTTCAAACTGAAGAACAGATCATGCTTAGCAGCTTAGAAGCAAAATCAGTACAGACTTCACCAGTGGAAGAAAGCTTTAAATTCAAAGTGCCTTTACAGGATGGAATGTCATCCTCTTCTTCAGTACTTCCCAATGGGACTGACTCAGTTCCCCAACTACAGCTTGGAACTGACACCCCAACATATCACTCAGAGATCTCCTTAGTTCTGTCTCCAAAAACCGCACAGGGGTTTGTCTGTATGTGCCAACAGCAGCAACAGCCTTCACTGCCTCCTGCATCAGGACAAAGTGGGATCCAGGCCTATCCTGCTCCCCTTCCTGGCCTACCCATCCCTCCTCCTCCTCCTCCCTTGCCTGGTGTCTCAGTGCCACCCCCTCCGCCCTTACCGGGCTGTGCCGTACCTCCGCCGCCACCCCCTCCGCCCTTACCGGGCTGTGCCGTACCTCCGCCGCCACCCCCTCCGCCCTTACCGGGCTGTGCCGTACCTCCGCCGCCACCCCCTCCACCCTTACCGGGCTGTGCCGTACCTCCGCCGCCACCCCCTCCGCCCTTACCGGGCTGTGCCGTACCTCCGCCCCCACCCCCTCCGCCATTGCCAGGTGCCCCTGTACCTCCTCCTCCCCCACCTCCTTTACCTGGCTCTTGCCCTCCACCTCCGCCTCCCTTACCTGGAATGATGCCCCCTTCAGCTCCAGGCAGTGCAGGGCCCCCACCCCCTCCTCCACCCTTCGGTTCTCTCCCCCCGCCTCTGCCAGCTGGTTTGTTTGCCCTGGGAATGGCCCAGGACAGAGGGTCCAGGAAGACCATGATTGAACCTCCGCGCCCCATGAAGCCATTGTATTGGACGAGGATTCAGCTGCACGCAAGAAAGTAATTTCTTTCACGCACTTCTGTAGAAAACAATGTGAGAATGTGCTTTCTCTGCTTGCACATGTTCAGGCTTTTGAATCAACCAGTATGCAATCTGTTTGCCTCCACTACCTGCAGTAGATCTCTGCTAAGCCTTTTCAGTTGAATGTTGCATACCATTTGTAATATGAAAAGTATTCTTAAAACCCAAAACCTCCATGATCATTTTGGAGAGCACTCAAAATCTGCCCATTGAAACTAACAGCGTCTGGCACTAACGTTTGATAGTTTTGTTTTTAGTTTTTACTGTACACAGTGCATTGCTCAAAAAAGATAATGACGGAAATTGAATTGTGGTATTTGTTTTAAAGGGAAATTTAAGAATGAAATGAAATGTACAATATCTGGGAGATCTGTTTGAGTAGCTCCAACATTTTAGTTTGAGGTGTGTGCATTATGGTACTGAATACACCTGCTTGTGTGTAATACCTGCATTATTGTAGAACAAGGATTAAGGATGAAGACTTATCTTTATTGTTCTTGTTCTTTATTTTCTAAGGGAATCAAGTGGACCTTTGGTGTGGGAGAAGATTGAGGAGCCATCTGTAGACTTTAATGAGTTTGTTGAGTTATTTTCTAAAACAGCTGTTAAGGAGAAGAAGAAGCCTTTATCAGATACCTACACAAAATCCAAGGCGAAGCAGGTGAGTTCATTTTTTTATGGACATTGATTTACCAAAAAGTCTTATGATGTACAACTTACTTCCTAATAAAAACAATACATTATGAAGTTATTGGTAAATATTGAATTTGCAATATTTGCACTGTTAGGATTTCAGACTGCAGATTATTGCATGGGGCTTTTCTGTAAGACAGCCATTGTACTATTTACAATTTCCATAGTAGATACTATATTAATTTTTCTATTTTTAAAGAGAAATATTGACTATATTAAGGTAGTCTGTTGGAGGGTGCAAAGAATGTTCTTCTGTGCTAATGACAATATAAACTGGACCAGTAAAATGTATGTGTATGTGGATATACAGTATTGCTACATAAAACCAGGTGACATCCACATGAATACAGTACATAAACTGATATTGGTTTTGAGTGCTTTAATTGGGTGATTTGCATTGCATTAATCTTTTGCCAAAATGTTACCATTGAAGTGAAAAGAGTAATATAAAACAGTCTTGTATAGCTAAAGTAACCAAAAAGATCATTTACAAAAAGTTGCTCTAGCCTTGAAGTTATGAAGGAAATCTTATCCTTCTATGTTCTTGGTATAGTTAAAAATCTTTTAGAGACCTATATAAATAATAAATATTTTATACATATTTTGTCCTTTATTTGCATTGTCAAAGAATATCATATTAAGGAATCCAATTGTTTTTCTATACTTTTAACAGTCCTTGTGGAGAATTATTCCACAATAAAAAATACTAATTATAGTCAAACAGAAGTTAACTTCAAAAATAAAACTAAAATCAATTTACAAAATTGAGCATGGAATAGAACACATCTTCCAGTTCTTGAGAGGGCATTATAGAGTAAGTACTGTATGATACTCTAATGAGCAGATAAGTGTGTATGACAAAAGTAAGGTCCACAAAATGCTGTTTTTTTCTAAAATCTCAAAACTCAACCAGGTACTGTAAATGTCTGTGCAGTGCTTTAATTTTTTTTTTAGCCAACTGACTAATTTCATTGGGCTGGCTGGGTTGTTCATGACTAAAGAATCTGGAAAAGGAGTTTCCAGAATCTCTGAAACATGTTGTAGGTATTTCTTGCTTGTATAACTGGTGATATCAGGATGTGATATACAGGCAGAAATTATGTGGCATGAGGTCTAGTATTATTGCTCCTGAAAACAATAAAATGTGGAGCCAGTCACTGGTGTGGTAAGTAAACAGTGGTTACACAGAGGCAGATGGTGGCTGTGGTAACAATATTGTAGATGTGGCTTCAAATAACTGCTTTTGCTTTTTCTGCAATGACAAATCATTACAACATGTAAGTTTTGGCTATTTTTCTGAAAATCTGAAATGTAATGGTTAAAGTGGGACAATGAACAGAAAGTCTGATATTGATATTGTTATGAAACTGGTGAAAATCAGACATTGACCAAGCGGTTTAGTCAATCAGTGAAATAATTATTCATAACCCCCAACTTGTAAGCAATTTCTATACAGTACCTGAGTGGCTGGTATACTGTAATTAGAGGCATGTGAAGTCTTTATTCTCTGGCATAGCTTTGTTGAGAGGAGTAATAATCCAGGCACACTTTGTTAAAACAAATATTTATTATCATGACAAAACACACAAACTACACTACATACAACACACAAGTTACTTTATACACAGTATTTACAGACAAGGTGTTTCAGAGGCCTAACATTCTGGTCACCCAGAAAACCGCAGACTGCTACTAAGCACTAAACTTTCAATATGCCTACAAAGGCCACACAAGAGATGAGCTGCCTTCTAACTAAATAACAAGTAACCTGCAGTTAAATCTCTCTCTCTGCACCCTGGATGCCACAAAATAAATGGAGCCTATATCCCTATCCATAAAATGCACCTTAAACAGGAAAGACGTTTCTAACTGAGGTACCAGAAAACCCAGTTCCATAAAAACACAGAATAGCATGCTCTCTCTGACAGGGTTCAGATACTGAGGGTCCAGTCAGGTTTTGTTTGGATGACCAAGAAGTAGGGGCTCTCGACTGGCGCAAGCTCCAAGTCCCCTTTCTTCTGGACCTCTCTCTTTTCTCTGCTATCATTTCTTCTTCCTCCTGCCTCTCCTCCTTTCTCTCTTCTGTGCTCTTAAGGTGAACTTCTGCCTTCTGCCCTGCTCCTTTGCAATCATTAATCCACAGCTTGCCTAGGCATATTAAGATAAACTTTACTATTGTTTCTACTCAAGGGACCCCTCAGACCGCAGCAAACATCCTCTCTGCTTTGAAGTTAGAAGTACTTAGTCTTCCCAGTGTCACAAACGTTATCTAAAATCTTAAGAGACGCTTCTCAAGTCACCCAAAGCTGTAACAATATTTTACCTTAACTCCATCACAGTCTTGAAATGTTATGAAAATTTTACGGAAATTTATCATTCAGTTTAACACAAATTCACCCTAGGAGGTAAAGATGTCTAGTTGATTTAAGATAAAGGCTTTGAGGGCCTTACTTCTGCAATACAAAATTTCATGGAGTTACATAATATAAATGAGCTTCCACAACCTGAACTAGTTAATTCATAAAGCTACTGCTTGCTAGGATTGATCAGTTTTCCTTTCCCAGAAAAGAGGTTTCATTATCAGATAAGTAGAGTTTTAGAAAGCATGTAATATTGAAGAAACATGTTGAAGATGGAGGTTATCATTATGTTCCTGCAGCTCTTAAAATTTTCATTAAGAATAATGTACTGCTTCTGAATAGAAATTAAACGAGATGGATTGTTAAACTGTCCTGTTACCATTGCTGAGATTTCTCTCAGTTTACTTGTCACTATTAATACCATGTAAGCTGTCTCAATTCAGCTCTGTTCCAGATGTACAGCTGTATTTTCCTTGTGGGAATCCACAGCTGTTAAACAGCTTTAGCATATTCCTTAGTTAACATAAAACAAAATACTGATTTTAAGTTGATTTGGATGTATTTTGTAATGCTGCCGTTTGTGGTTCATTAATCATTTTTGCTTTCTTTGAGCTTGTTTCTTAGTGTAACCTGTTCATTCATTTTGTTTAGGAATGTTAAAAATGTCAGTTTGCTTCATTTTTGCTGTGCTCTGCCATCCTACGTTTCTCATGTTGTGCTAAATATCCCCGAAGCTTTAAGATTCCACTGAGGTTTATATCCGAACATAAAGGTTACAAGCAAGATCAGTGACATAAGAGAGATCACAAGCAGCTACAGTACCAACCATCTGGCTTTTTTGGTTAATGGTATGCAATTGATACAAGTATCTCATTCAGATGTTTTTTGAAGAACGTTCAGGTATCAGCTTCAATATTGTGTCAGGAGTTCTCCAAACGCCCTTTGTGAAACATATTGCTTCCTATTCTGTCTTAAACCCACTTCCAACAAAACTTTGGTTTCATTTGTTTCATCTACTTATATATTTGAAACAAGTCCCCTCACACACCCCTTTGTTGAAGGCTAACATGTCTATGTAACATGCATACCTTTTAGGGCCAAAAATTACCCATGTTGTCTATTGGACCTATTCAATTACAGCTATGCTCTATTAAAAAAAAATAGCAAACAAACATGTACATGATAGTCTATTAATGCATTGTGTAATTTTAACAAGTCTTAAATTCTATACTTTACAGTGAATCCTAGCATTCTTTTGGCTTCTATAGCTTTACCACATAACCTGTGGTTAAATGGGGATTCTGCAAAAATAAACTAAATTTTCAAAAGCTGCATCCTCTAGCTTAGTTACTCCCATGATGTATTTTAATGTCTGTTCATGTTTCCTGAATGTCGGACCATGTTAAGGTGATATTTTGGGTTTCATAATACCTTTTCGGTTTGTGTTTATTACCATATTTTTGTCTGGAAAATCTTCAGTTTTGCTGACTGTACTGGAACTTACTATATCTTCATTATTTCTCCCAGCCCAGTCTTATGTTCAGTTGTAATAGTTTTCTCTCCATTAACCTCTTCTCACTTCGAAATAAGCATTTCACAATACACATAATGCATTGCTTGCATTTGCAAAGGAATTATTTTGACAGTAGAACCCAGGTAGGCCGTGTTATGCCAGCCTGAGAGAACAGGATGCTGGAGGTGGGAAGGCCTATTCTTTTGAACAGTGTGCTGAGATCTTTAATAATCGAGGAGGCAGACTTTTATAGAGAATTCCTTTTCATTCATTGGCAGTTATGTAATTAGCTCATTGTGTGGTCACTTAATCAGTTTCACATTTCTTTTCTACACAACAGGTGAGTCTTCAAAACAATTATATTAATCTCGTATAAACATTCCTGATAAAGCTTTTGCAGGTTGAAATAGTATTGGGTTTAATAGGATCTTGAAAAATAATAAATTAATAAACCTTGATTGAAAATTAAATACCTAATACCGGCATGTGGTTTTCATAAGATTTTTATGCCATGTATCTTTTCAAAATATAATGTGCATTTTCTTGTTTTTAATCCATGTTGTAATAAGGGACAAGTGACATGTTTTAAAACCCACTTACCTGTGCATGCACTCGGAGAACACCAGAATCTTTTCTTTCCAGGTAATGGTTTTGAGAGATTAAATACATTTTTGAAATGGTGTATTGGGCTCCTTGATGTCACACAATTGTATGTGTTTGCATGAGTTGAGGAGTGGCGGGGTTTCTAGATATTTCAATTTATGGTCTGATAGTAAATCATTCATTCAGCAGTGTGACGAATGTTGCTTCAGAGTGGTTAAAAAGTGATCATATGATTTCAATTTTAAAACAAGGAAACAGCCCTGTAAAAGTGGCATGCTCTCATTTTTCTTAAGAAGTGACATATAATTGAAGTGAAAAAGCTAACATCTAGTTTTTGATTCCCCCTCCCCTACTTGAAATTTGCTCTCCACTTCTTCTGGAAAAGTTTCTTCAAAGAAATATTGTTTGGCTCATCGTGTTAGAACACAGACCAACTCTGGAGAATACGGTGCTTTGAGGATGTAGACTCACAGCAGGATTCCTGTCAGCAGGAGACGAATGGCCTTAAATCCATCCCATCCAAATCTTAAGTAATGGTGCTGTTCCCTAAATGTTGTGAAATGTACATCTATGTCAGACTTCTCCCAGCTGGTTCTACTTATTGGCTGCCTAATGCCAGGTTGTGGTCTTTTTCATACATCAGATCATTTGAAATCAACAGGCCATCAAGAAAGACTCGAGAACTTATTTTAACCTGCAATTCTGCGTTTTGCAAATTTTTTGACATGACAAATGGCTCATTTGACGTTCTTTTTCTAAAATACATTATTTTGGTGAATGAGAAAAGTCAGTGCTCATGTTCTTAGGAGTATTGTGGTTTATAGGCAAATAAAGTGTTTCCACATTGGAATTTCACAGAGACATCCCAAAGGTGTTTCTTTTAATCAAGCTCTAAATGATTTGGGATGCTCTGAAAATGAACTTAAGTTCCACTCAACCAAGCCAAGAACAACAGAAGCCCCTAATCGCGTGCATTTATTTATGGTGCAAAACTGGATAGATTTGAGGAATGTTTTTGTGATCATCTCATCCAAAATTGTATTTCTTTGCTGTTCACTGTTACTGTGAAGGTAACCCTAGCTGTCTAGAGCCAATCTCAGAAGAGTCAGTGGGTTTTGAGACTTGAGGCATAAAGGGTTTTTAGTCTTTCGATTTATCTCACAGAAGCAAAGGTCCCTCAAGATAGTGGAATAACTTGAATTATGCATTAAATGTGATCTTTATCAAATTCTTAAAACATGGTGTCTGATCTTAATTTAACGCACTCTTTTATGAATGCATATTTTTCATCTGGAATTATTCTGTTTGTGGAATTGACTTGGAGTGAGCTTTGCCTTCAAGCTAGTTTGCTTTCTTTACTCGGGAGTTTTTTTCAACAATTTTGATATTTTTTGTAATTTTTAATCAACTGTTCCAGCCGCTCTGTCTTCACTCTGTATTATAAATGTAGCTGATCAAAGAAGCAGAACACTACAGCATTGCTCCAGGCAATAATTTGGAAACATTTGTACTGAATTACTGTTCTGAAAAATATCTTGTTTGTTTATTCTATTGTTTTTATTGTCTAATGGAGAACAAATTTGTCTTTTAGGATAGTTTCTGATTATCACTGATAGCAAAAAGGAAAATGTCATGTCTTGTTTAGATCTGTTTTGGCCACTGTGGGGTATCGGCAAAGAACTATGCTGGAACAAATTGAACATACTTTAACCATATTTGAAATACTATTGCATTAAAATGCAAATCCTTTTTTCAGTGCACGACCTAACTCACAAATATGTCACTAATAATAAGTGTTCTAATTTAAAAATAACACTTTTTAATTGGAGAAAATCTTCCTAAAGCAGCATGGCAACCTGTTGGTATTGGTTTTGTTATCTTATACCTCCTGAGTTGAATTTCCGCCTGGGGCACCTTCTGTGCAGAATCTGAATTTTCCTCTGGTGTTTTTGTGGCTGTTTACTGGGTGCTTCAGTTTACTTTTACTTTTCATGACCTGGTGGCTTGAGTACCCAGTGTGTGTAAGCTGTCTGTCAGTGTGTGTATGCCCTGCCACAGGACTGGTATATAGTCTAGGCTAGCACCACATGCTAGAGAAGATGCAAGATTGTCTGTGGGTTGTTTTTGCATAAATACCTTGCTTATAATAGACAAATAGAAAAACTTGGAATTAAGTAACTTAATGGAAAATTAGATGAGAATGAATTCTTCCATACTTTTGAGTGACACGAGTGTCTTACCTTAACTTCTGTTGTTGATGCATAAAGTACTTAACAGTTTATCGAAGTGTACTGTATTTGACAGACTCCTTTTTAATTTATAGGTTGGTTTTTAATCTAAATTGTAAGGCTAACTCTTTTGAATGAGCTTGTGCAAAAAAAGTTTAAGCGCTTAGGGTTCTCAGGTCATTTTAAACTTTTCCAGGTAAAACATTTTCTGGCATACTCCGTAAAGTACATTTCACATGATGGTTCATCAGCATTTGTTTTTTTGAACAGTCTTGTCTAATGAAAAATCTTTTTAATTTTTTGAGCTGCGAACCACAGTAGGCCTTACTGTCAAAGTGATGATTTGTCTCTTATGTAGGAAAATGTCTTGTGCAACTGGATTATCAACTGAAAATCACTAGGGACTAGACGAAATGCTTAAACACAAGTTCCCAGCAACCACTTATAAGACAATTTTAGAGGTTTGCTTTATAGCCAAGAATGCTTTTCTGCTTCTGTCTCCAGTTCAAATGTTGTTTAGCAGCTGCTGGGTGTCTTGATGAATAGTGCTTCCTGTTATTCAAAATAAACAGTTTTGGGACTTTTTAAACTACAATCTGAATTTTCCAATTTGATTTTCTTTGTGAAATTAGTATAGTAATACTATCACGAGAAAAAAATGACAAATCTTTAAGTGATTCCACGCATGAATCAATAAAGATTATTTTTCAGTAAGCCATATTTGTTTTTCCTGTGTATACTGTATGCAGTATATGTATTGTAGTATCAATAATAATATCACTTTATTAACCCTTTACAATGTCTTGCATTAGGAATTATCTTTTCGCATTGCTCTCCTTGAGACACAGACAGGGAGAGAAGCTTGAGGTCAGAGCGCAGGGTCAGCCATTGTACGGCATTGTACTGGAGCAGCTGGGGTTAAGGGCCTTGCTCAGGGGTCCAACAGAGTAGGATTCCTCTGCCGTCTGCGGGATTTGAACCGGCAACCTTCTAGCCACAGGGCCACCGCTCCGCCCCACTGGTTGCGTTGTACTGGTTTATAAAACCAGAATTAATAATTTCTGTCACTGCTATCAGACGAGATTTTTTCTGAACTTTGCTGGTGTAGCAGATTCAACTTGAGCAGAGCTAGAAAAGCAAAAAAAAGGCAAATGGGAGAAATAAAACTGTTGCCGTTCCAGGTAACCACTAGGTGGCTCTGGCAGACACAGTGTCAGTAAATGAACCACTTGCTTATTTGTGAATATGATTGATGTAAATGTGCATAACATCATGGTCTAACAGGCCTAACAGGCTGCTAAAATAACTGACAAAATGTGGGTAGTCCATTACAGCTGTGAAAAGATGCAAGTATGAAATGAAGTTGCCAGTATACCACCTAGGTAAAACTGACAATAGCAAAAGCTCATGTACTGTATCTGTGCATGATCAACAGTCAAGTACATTTTGTGTAGAGGTAAGATCCTGCAGTATCCTTATCAATGAGAAGGTTGTGTGTGCGACTCCCATGCAGTGCAGACTAGTCTTGGGAACTTGCTCTGTACAGTATGTGGTGCCAGTTGTACTAAGCCCACCAAATGTTACATTGGTGGTGTAATCTAGGTTCTCTGAAATAAAAGAATAGCCACTAACCAATAGGACATTGCCATCTCTAGGATGGAGACCTGAGACTTTCCACTGATGGGCCAGTCAATAGATTGGTGTCCCATCAGTGCCATGCCCTGATGGGATTGAGGTCTCACATGCGTTGTGCTCATTAACCAGGCAGGAAAGGTGACCCAAGGCTACTCTACTCTTTCGGGGAACCAGGGATGCAGGAGTAATATTTGGTGGGTTCAGTAAAGATGTCCTGTTTATTCAGTCACACTATCAAGCCACAGAGAGTGAAAAGCAATTTGCAGAACATTACCAATTTAATTGTGGTCATTAAAATATACTTCAGAATGTGAACCATTCTCATTAGTAATAAGAAGCCCCAGTGTAAGCTACAAAACACTACAGTATAAAGAAATTGAATTAGATGTATTGTTTACATTTTTGTAACATTTGTGGTTTAAATTCAGTCCAAACTTGAGTAACATGTTGAAAATTTACAGTTTGTTTTTAGTGTACTGAACAACAACAAAATGTATCAAAACCACTACTTACTGTCATTAAGTCTTCATATGCTGGTATTGAGCAAGATGAATATCCGCAAACTATTTTCCCATAAATATAGAAAGAATAGTGTGACAAGCTGCTTTTTGGTTGAGCTTTCCAAGGAGCATTCTGAATTTCACTTTGAAAATATGCACAATTAATTTGTAACAACGTTTATAACACTTCTATTGCTATAATTCACTGGAAGAAAGTCTATCAGGGGGAGCAACTACAGGTAGCAGAGTTTCCACAATAAATTTCCTTATCTAAATCTCCCTAAAAAACCATAAGAAGTCTTATACTTAAGTTACAAACAAGAGCAGCACATTTGGCTCACTTGTGGCATACTGTAGGTATGATTTTCTTTTTTCAGTATTTTCGGCCAATCACTGTCAATTTCCATAAAAATGTTTCTTCGTGTCAGATCATGAATCAGATTTTCTGAGAAAAGGTCATTTTGGCTACAGTTGCTGAGGCAGTCTTCTAGGTGTGCAGCAAGAACTCTCCAATTGAAGAATGATTTAGATAAATTCAAGCGAAATATTTGCTGTTTTCTTAAAGTAGACCATTCTGCAAAGGTTTGTTTTTGTTGTAGTGTGACCCAGGCTAGAATGTTTAAACAGGCAATTCTGGTCTGTATTTAAAGCCCTGTGAAGCTAATTGTTTAATCACAGAGTAGTCGAGAGAATTACACAGCAGCTTGTACTATAGACAGAAAGTGCTCACTTTTATTTATTCCTAGTATTTTTTTTAAGTTTTCCCAAATCCTTGTCAAAAAAGGTTTTCATGGTAACTGAAATTTCAAAAAAAGGTTTTTTAGTCAGTTTATTTATTTTTTCACCCACTGAACACCCTTTTATAATCAATGTAATTCTTCTGGTGTATTAGTATAACTTTGTTCTTTTTAACTGTGGAAGAATTAGTCTCAATTCTGTGCACCACAAAAACAAAAACAAAGATGTACTACACAAATACATTCTGTTCTAAAAGACAAGTTGGGACATTTTTGCACATACTGAGAGTTTGTGACTATGACTGTGCTCAAGTTAAAGATTCTGTACTTTACCCCATTTTCTGGGGACGTACTGAATTTTTTTTTTTTATTTGGTATGAGGCAAATTGACCCACCATGTGAAATAAGAGGGGTATTAAGGTTACTGATGGCAACCATTTCTGTTCTTCACTGAGCACCAGTGTTCTCTGTTGACAGCAGAGTTCTTGCATCATCCTTGCAGAAACATTTTGTACAGATGTTTAAAATGTAGTATGTTTATATCTCTCTCCATAAATCTAGCTGTGAGTCCTTGTGGAGGCCTGTCTCTGAAACATGTTTTGACTCAGTAGCAGCTAGAAGAGTTGGTACGCTGTATGCATCGGTACTTTCTATACTGAAACTGAAGGGTAATTGGTAAGAATAACTCCCTAAACTTTTGTTTTCGACAGAAATTCTAAAATATTGGTAAATCTCAGATTATATTTATTCAATGTTTTATATTAGAAGTATCTGACATCTGCTTGTGTAGAAAACAGTATTAAAAAAAAATAATGTCACTATCATTTTTGTAGGTCGTGAAGCTGTTAAACAACAAAAGATCACAGGCAGTGGGAATCCTGATGTCTAGCCTTCACTTAGATATGAAGGATATCCAGCAAGGTAAGACCAATCTGCACCTTTGCTTCAGTCAACATTTGGTATGTATAGTACACCTGATATTGGTTGTCTTTTAGAGCAATGGGTTGAAAAGACAGTTACGTACTGTATATCAGGCAAGGACAAAGCAAATAGAGTCCTGCCTTTAGTTTAAGTTATGCATGCTGTTTGCTTTTTTAGGTCTTTAACCTTTTATATACAATATATAAAATTCAGGACCAGCCTTCAGTTGTGAAACTCCTCCATCACTCATTGTAGAAAAGCTACAGTACTTGCATCATGTATGACTGATGTCTTTCCAAGTCTTTAAAGGGTAATAAGAATATAAGCATTGCTGCAGATGAGAGGAGCTCGTATGATGTTCTGGCGTTCTTCGGGTTTTTCTCAGGTAATAGATTCAGTGGTCTTGCTCTGCTTCCTTTAAAAAACAGCTGGACCCCAGCTTCAAGAACATGGGCTGGCAGCTTGTTTCTCTCTCTTCCATCCTTCTGTTTAAAGAAATGCCTCCTTTCCCCATATTAAATTCACTAACGCATACTGTAATTTCCATTTGTCCTATTATTTGTGTTTCACTGTTAATTCTGCAGAAGTCCGTTGAGTTAAATTTGTCAATGCTTTTGAGGAGTACATGAATAGAGTCCCCTCTGTCTTTTATGTTTAAGAATTAAAGGGTTCATATAGGGTATTGCTTTGATACCAGGAATTTATCTGGATGTAATAATTTTGGTATCCTGGTAACCAGAATTACTGTATATTCACTACTCTAGCTTAGGTCTTACCAGTGCATTGTGTAGTTGAAGTGTAACCTTTGATCTAAATACTACCCTTTAAAGGGGAACTTGAACACTATTTTTATATTTCGGGGTTAGAACGAATCAACGTTAATGAGTGCAGGGAGGATCCCGTGCTTGGTCTTCTGACACACCTGTCTGTCAGAGCAGCTCTTCTATCACACTACAAGCACCACAGTGCCTTAACAGGACAGCTAACGCCGAATACGGTGGCATCTCTCACACCGAGATCACTGCGCAGGCTCAAACTAGTGACGTCAAGGCTATAGTAACCAGCCTAAGATCTGGGCACCATTGTTCACTAGTAGATCACCACCCACCATGAGCTCTGCAGTATTTGTTTTAAATGAGCTCTGTATTAATCTTATTCTTACTCAATGGCTAACCTAATTGATGCAGAATAAATCATGCACGCATAAATGTCTCTCAGATTTTTAACAAAAATGTCCTCCTTCAGTCAGTTTGCTTCCTCTGAATGTTTCTGTATCATGTACAATAGGTGGATAGTGGCTCCAGGTAGAAGTTTAGGATACTGCTGTTTCCTTCTTGTTAGGTGTAATTAGGTCTTTTTTTCATATTCGTATTGGTTCGTCACTGATAGTGGTATGAATGCTGCTTCTTCTCCCTGTCCTATACTTCATTTTCTGTCCACAGAATACTTGGTTATGATTTAGATATCTGGTTTCATTTTATTTTAAAAGTTCTGAAATGGAATGCGAATGTGGGTAATTGCCAGTATATTTTAATGTACAGTACATAATTTGTTGACGCAACGCTGTCGTTAATATCCTATCCGAGCTCTTGGGTATTGAGAGGTCTTTCGTTTGACAGGATGCTTGCACATTGAAATTCAGTGGTATTTACTTAAGATATTTAAATTTTGCATTTAAGTATTAGTGAAAAAAAAAAGATTACATATCATGAGCAAAGCTTCTGTCTTTAAACCTAATAATAGGATATATAAAATTAAATGCAGAAACAGGTGATTTTTGTTTCTGTTACTATTCTGAACCTGCAGATGATTACGAAAGTTGTCATTGGCTCAAATGATCAGGACTAGCAGCAAACCTAATAACTTGCTGCAGTACAGCTGCTACATGTTCAGTTTTAAATCTTCCAGGAATTTTTTCCAAGAAAAGGTTTATACTGTGAAAATAACATGAAGAAATGATTCCCTTGGGTAACCCGTTTTTAAAATAGCCAATAGCACTGACAGCACAACAGAAATGGATTAGCAGTCTGTCCTACTGGGCACTTTGTTTGTCCATGTGTAAAACTTGCGTTGTTTTTGAGTACTGTAATGCCAAATAGTTTGTACTACATACAGTACATGATACTGTACATAACATGTACTGTAATACATATAACAGTGCATCCCAGAACATATATAATAATAGTGCAACAGTTCAGAGGCTGATGACCATCCACCCGGCAGATGGTCAAAATAGGAAGTAATAGGTCAACTTCTGTCTGACTTCTATCCTTGACCTTTAAGGTTCTTCTGAAGTGGCTTTAATGTTAATCAATCATGTTGACAGTCTAAATAGGACTGACCCATCTGGCAATAGAGAAACCTCTCTTTTGGGTTTGTGGTAATGATCTTACATTGTTTTTCATTCTTATTTTTAGAAAACTGATTATTAACTACCATTCACTCACAATTTGGTATGATGTATAAAATATTTAACTGCTTACTAAACTTCCTAAATCAAAAAATCTTTGAATAGTAGTCATATAGCAAGGCGCCAGCACTGGCGCCAAGAGGTACTTGGTATTTTTGTAAGCTGGCAGATGGAGTTGAGTTAAGTCATAGAGGGAAATCTGAAAACAATGATATGGTCCTTTCCCTCAGTCAAATATTTAACTCAGTTTGAGTTAATAATGAGAACCAAATGAACAAAGAAGCCCGTCTCACATCTGTGGCTGTGGTAACTGTACAGCAGAACTTCGTTGAAAGTATGCATGCTATCAAATGAGGATAGTGGTAAAACATGGAGTGGCAGATAGATTTTCCTCCTGTATGCAGTATGTATATACATACAGACAGGTCAGGTCTGAACAGACAAGGGAGGCAAGTAATTCAGCATATCACTTTGTTTTAATCGTTCCATCTTGTCTATAATCATAACTCAAAACCACAGTTAGGATTTTTGGATTTTCTGTTGGTTTTAAAAGAGTTTTTGCAATTTAGAAATGTGTAGGAAATGAGGTTTCAATTATTAGTTCTATTGTTAAGGGTAAATGGAAGTCATTTTTATGTTGATGAAGTTGATCAATTTAATTACTACTTATTAAGGTAATCTCAAATTGGCAGTGTCCGTATAAATTGTATGTGAGATTGTTTCATTTTCTGTGTTTGAGGTTAGTGAAGTGAAAAAAAACTGTAAAATATGTATGTCAGCCCACATTCATGACATTTTTTATTGAATACATTTGTTGAATAATAGAAACCAGAAGTGTGTAGATACAAAAGAAAAGAGGTTTCTAAGATGAAGAAACCTTATTCTAGAGTGATTTATGATAAGCTGATTTTGAAAAATATAAACTCAGAGTACACATACTGTTAAGAGCACTCCTGAGGGCGATAGGATATGTTCAGGATGAAAATACACAAAAACATTTAAATTAGGTCCGAATTGTTGCATATTGAAATATGACATTCTTAAATGTCTTTTGAGGTTGACCTTTTAAGCTCACGTGTACACCTCATTTCAATCATTTGATTTGACAGGTATTCATTAATTCACGGTGGTACATTTTAATAACCTCAGTCGTGAACGCAAGTGTCATTTCAGTGCTTTGTTCACGTACAAAAGAGGGAAACACAACAGAATTCAAAGTTCTTAAAGTGATGCCTACCTTCATTTTGGACGATTTGATATTCAAATGTGTTTGTGTGAATGATTTCTCTATCATTATCATTAAATTACACTTGGAGACGGAGCATGCAACTCTAGAAACGCAGCTGGAAAGCTTTAAAATGAAAATGAGAGGTTCATAAATAACATGGCAGTAAGTTAAGAGCAAAAGTAAGAACTCTAAAACCCTTCTATTTAATATCATTCCATGTTTTAAAATCCAAGGCAGAATATGATCATCTCTTATCTGTGGGAAATTTGTTATATTTAATACAAATCAAACTGCTAAATATTCTCACACAACAGTTTTATCCAATGCTATATTTAGGAAAACTAATACTATTTTTATGTTTTGAATTAAAATTATTTTATTAGGCTACCGTATATATTTTTGATCTTATGAATATTCCCCACGAGTTCAGCAGTATGTGGAAGATTTATATTGAGTATTACATTGCATAAGTTAATGAATAATTACCTGACCAAAGTTAATTTGTAAGTTTTATCAACTGCTTTGTTGTTTGGCGTTTTGGGGTTAAGTGTGTTAAGTCCAAAAGTGTCTGATGTAATAGTTAGAAAACATTTGGTACTTGAGTTGTTCAAGTGTAATACTACAGAACAAAAACAATGAATTGTGTACTTGCTGCTTTTGTTGTAGTGAAACTTGTCACTTTTTTTCACTGTTAAATTTTCCCACCAGTGTAATTTGTTGTTGTAAGATATAATTTATGTGCTCCTTGCTGTGGTCAGGACATCCATAGTAGTAACCAGGTATTCTGAAGTGTCACTACTACATCCAGTGCCACATTGGCTGCATCGTGTTTTTATCCTGTTCAGGTTTGTCCACATACTCTGGGGGAGGTGGAATCCTGTAAGCCAAAATGTTATAGTAGGTCTGAGTGTTTACCTTCCACCCAGACATTTCTCCAGGAATTTTCACCGTTATTAAGCACAATTCATGTCCGGGGGAGGTTATACAAAGCCATGAAGTGATTGGGGAGGTCCTGAAGTTATCTGGGTGGTTTCATAGAGTTATTTCCCCAGTATGTTTCTACATCCAAATGGAGACTGAAACAATGTTTGAAAGTACAAGTAATCACTGAACTGGAGCAGATCTTGAGTTCTAGAGAATGTTCTCATTACTGGGTCGGTGGGTTTTTTCGTTATTGATTTATGGTCCAAACAGGGGTACGGTATTTAGCTACCAAGAAGATCGAAGTTAGGTCAGATGTATCTAGGGCAGCAGGTTTTACACTGCAGCTTGTGCTGGCGAGCACCAACTTAAAGTCCATGACGATGTGGTAGATCTCTCGCTTCTGTACACGTTGAAATAATCTGGATTCAGGGAGCTGACCTGTGAGAGTCCATTGATAAGTATTCTTGAACTTCTGAGCTTGCCATACAGGTAGACCACCACTCTTCTATCACGTCAGATTTAAGGCTATTTTTTGGATGGGGAAGTACTTACTGTAGGTCACTCTTATTGATTGCATTTCCTGTTCAACATTGTCCATAATTGTACTGTATCTCCAGCTATCATGATAACCTGGTCTTTAATGGTGTATTTGTTTCTGTCGTGCAAGGTATTTCTATGACTTAAGAACAAGACAAGATTTCTGATTATACAAGTTTCAGATGGGAAGACCTGCTTAGGGCTGTGCTCTAAGAATTACTGTATGCCAGAGTTAAGCCTATCCAGCTTTTGAAAGAATGTTGTGAACACATTGGGTACAGTATATGTTTGATATAATTCAAAATGGTGAAATCATTACCAAGTCATCCATCTGTTTCCAGTTGTTCGGGGATTTACCACTTTCTCTTAGGTTTGGCATGAAGATGATTATTCCAATGCAGTGTCTCGTGTTTTTTTTCCTGTTATCTGGGGTTCTGTTTAAATGTGTGTTGGGCCCAAAGGGATGTAGCACAGTGTCCGGATATGAGCAGATCACTCAAACCTATTCCACGTTTGTTTTAAAAAAGCTCGGCAAGCTAGACATTCTGGGCTCTTGCTGCGACTGTGGTTTCTAGTAACGCAAACAATCACAATTAGCTTCATTTAAACCACTAACCTATAACAGAACACATTTGGATGCAGTTGTATGCCTCTTAACTCAGACATTATACTTTTTTTTCCTTCAAAGTATCAACAGTGTCCTAAAAGCTCAGGTCATCTGTTTTAGAACACTTGTTTTTTGTTTTCACCTGAAAAGGGTATGGAAGCAAGTATTGCTCATACAAGCAATATGCTTATCTGTTCTGCAAAGTCAAGTGGTGAGTGGAACAATGTCATCAGTATGCATCTTAGGCATCAAAATTGGTATGTGCTGTATAATATTTTTTTCTCAGTGCAGTCTTTCTGTCACCATTGTGCTCTTGTCTTCCAAAGATTAAATCTGGCAAATCATGGTGACCATCATTAAACTATGCAGTGCTAATTGGCGCTCACAGCACAAACAACACTCAAACCTGTCGTTTGATGCTTTGACTTTTGTGTTTATATATTTTTTTATCTTAACTGTAGTTGTGCAGATTTCCTGTTTGAATAAAAATGAAATAGCCAGTGGCTGTCACAAGGTAACGGCACAGATGTGCTAACAGCCTTCAGAAAATGGTCGTCTTTTACAGTCTCGATGGTCCTATGTCTGTTCAATTTCCAATAACAAGCCATCATATCTTTACCACAGATCTTTGAAAAGAGCCCAACTCCGTGGTATCAAGTGTGTTCTACAAACCAGAAAAGGACATAAGTCTGTCTTTACTGTTCAGTATTAATCTATACAATTTCTCGGTTGTTTTTTGGGAGTCTTGAAATCAAAGGGTGCCCTCTGATATACTTGCTTTACAGAACTGTAAAGTGAGTTTTGTGTATTAATTAAAATCCTTTGTTAAAGTGATTACAAATGTCATGTAGCCTGTCGTCTGTTTAACTATTAAGTGTGCATGGATATAGATTACTTGTATAATCTTTTCTGGATTGTACAGTGTTATGGAGAATTAACATGTAGTTAACAGTTTATCAGTCATTATTTTGGTAGTATAACTGGATAATACTGACCTATAATAATTTCATTGAATGTTTTTCATCCTGAAAAAGCTCAAAGCACCTTGTAAGAGTGAATGCACTTCATCCACAACTGAAGTAAAGCTCCAGCTGTACCTGAATAACATCCTCGAGTTAATCTGTACCAGCAGCCCCACTACATTGCAATTTAGTAAGAAACTGTCATCTTTTAGCCAGATTTTGCATTACTAGAGAACTTCATTATGAAGTAGGTCATAGTTTGGTGATTCACTGAGCCATGCTAGATATGGAGATTTTTTTATTTTGTCACTACAAATTTTGCTTGCTAACTCTACCCCCTACTGGCAGCAATGTGGTCTGTTTCTGTTGCTCTTCTGACAGATGAAAGTACAGTTTATGCCAGTACAGTTAAGACTGGTGACTAGGTTATCAAAACGTCTGATAGCCAGAAAGTAAGCCACTTTCAATTAAACTGATAACAAATGCAAGTGCACACAGCAGGAAATGATCTTTTGTTCTTCCATGTTGAAATGTTGATAAGAGCACTGATAGCTAAAGGATTTCAACAACCTCTCCTCTAACATTTTCCATGTCCTCTGCAGGTGTGTTAGGTAATACACCAAGCAGTAAATGGCAAGATGTACTTGAGCTGCTTCAATTACAAGCTTTAAAAAGATGTAAAACTACAGCTACAAATCTTACATCCTTATAAACAAATTTATTTTGCCTCTCTGCTTATGTTGGGCACTATATTTTAAATGGACAAAGATCCTGGTTAGTCAGTTCCATGTGATGTACAGTATGTTAAAGCTTGATAATTATAACACCTGTCAAAAGCCACCGTTTAAATTGTAAGATATAATTTCCAGTAGTTTGATACCTGCTTACTATAGTTACTGTATGTCATAGGCCTGTGAGTAGTATCTCTCTTTTATTATAATAGATTTCAAAATGTCAAAGCACTTTACAGTAATGCACACGTAAAAAGAAAAAAAACAGTATATTAACCTAGAAAAACTAAAAATAAAACTATACATTTAAGCTTTAGTGAGCAGGTTTTAAAGCAAGATTTAAAAACATTCACTGCCACAGTCTCCAATGAATCGGAGCCATGCCTTTCACAGAGGCATTGCTGCATGTGAGGTTTGGCTGAGTCTTTAGCAGAGTAAGGAGGTCAGAATCACCAGGTCTCCGAAGAAGAGTTGAACTATGCTCCTCCAATGGGCTCTTTAAATATTCTAGAGCTTGATCATTCAGGTTCGCGTTAGGTGGGGCTCATGAATTTACCAATCAGCTATCACTACAGTACTGTAGGTGTGATGAAAACAACCTTCCGAGGTTCCTAATATGCACTTCAAACAATGACACAAGGTCAAAAGTAACACATCAGCAACTTCACCGAAGTATGAGCATAGCAATAATCCATATTTTAGTGTCAGCTAGTAGTGCTGGATTATAGTCTGCAAACATGCCTGGCGTAAGCACACCAGCAAAATACAAGTCCATAATGGCAAATAATCTGACCAGGAGGCAACAAGACAGTAAATATTAAGTCTCCCCACACAGAATCCTGTGAAATACCCTAAGTGGGACAGACAGATTAAAAACAGGCAAGATTTATGAATTGGTCTCTGGCAGCCACCTAGGAGCCAAAGCAATGAAGGGAGGTACCAGATTTCAAATTATCTTGATGTAAGTTTGGCAGGGTCATTCCTGTACAGCAAACAAATGTAGTATGCAGAACATACTGTTACATCATTTTTTGGTAAGGTCTTGTACTGTTTGTGAACCACATGAATTCACATTTCTGACCAGAGCAAGGTTTTAGTAGTCAAATTTTTGAGTGTGTGGGGTCATTGTGTCTTTGTTTTGCGATTTGAAGATTCTGTTGTCTGGTACTACTTTTCTGTTCAGGGATTATTAATATTTAGTTTAGAGGGAAGCATGCCATTTCCTTAACTAGTCATGGAGACGATTTAACTTTCGTCAGACTTTCCCATGCAGTTGACATGTATTTGCAACTGTATTTCAGATCCTAGCAACTGCTTTTGAGAATATTAATGTCACAATATATTGGCTTTTAGAAGGAGTAATATCATATAATCCTTTCAGGTCATTATTCATCCTGCTGTACTAACACTGTACAGTATTTCAACTTTTAGTAGCTCAGAGATGCATGCTTTTACCAAATTAATGTTAGTAAGCTTTTTATGCCACCACTTAATGTAAAAGAGAAACAATTGATTTCAAAATTGTACTAACATTTGTGTGACTTTCATCATGATTGCAAATTTGATAAAGTTTTTTATCTCAATATTTGTCAACTGTGGCAGTGCTGTCAAAAGTTACATTGTCTGGCTTGCTGCTAGTGTCTCTGGGTGCAGGTGAACACCTGTCAATCTCTTGCTTGTCTGTAATAATGAAATATTCCCTCCTTAAACATTTAGACAGCCAATGCAAATCATGCAAATATAAAATACAGAAAAACAAGATGCATAATAATCCATTGTGAAACAGATAATTGTATATATGTTTCAAAATTTAAAATGTACAAACATTCTATTTCACATCTAAAAGTTATAGCTAACAGTTCTTGAACCTTTAAAATGTTCCAGGTTCAGGTTTTATTCTCATAAGTACATTTCTAATGTGGGCGTCGGCTTGTTCTGAAGTTCATTACTGAAACAAAAAGTTCTTCCATGATGTCTATTGATCACTAGGGCCGTTACATTTTTGTCTGGATTTTTCTTGTGCCGTTTTTCTTTTAGGTGCAGCTGTAAAAAAATCACACATTCAGGTCTGGGTTTTTTACTGGATCGCCTTAGAAATAGTCTGGTTTATGTCTACTCATATATAATATTAGTCTCCATTTTAATGTACTACAGTATCTCAATCTACAGCATTGTATATTAATTGGAATTTTTGTGCGCCAGTTATTTGCTAGTAAATATTTTCCAATAGACCCAAATACAGAAAATTGCTGTATATCCTCTAAGCAATTATATGGGAGCCTTTTCATTTTAAGGCCTTGGTGTTGCTTTATAGAAATTTTGATATACAGCCTAATTTAGGCCTTGATTTTAATTAAAGCACCATGGCAGGAAATTCTGCCAGAACTTTTTTTCCTTCAGTGCACAAAAATGCTGTTTTCCTCTTCATTGTGCTTTTTAGTTTTCCTGAGCAGTTTCAGTGTCAAGACCTGTTTTCTTTGAACATTGTCATGATTCAACTTTCCAAAAAGATCAGAAGAGTATAATTAAACCCGTAGGCTTTTTGGCATTTGTTAGTACATAACGGTTTCAAGCAAGACCTCAGAAACGACAATATGAACATTCTCCCTCTGTCACCAAGGGGCCAAATAGGATATTTTTATTAGTTTAAGTTTTATGTGATCAAGTGTCTTTGGTGTTTTGAAAAGATCACTTTAATAGTTCTGCACCTTGGTTATCACAAAAATGGTCTTTTTCCTCTACTGAATATAGATTTGCATACACATCACAGAGGTCATCTGCAAATGATGCAGCTCTACTTGACCACAAATCAGGTCTGTTTAAATGAGGCATAACACTTTACCGGAAGCCATGGATATTTTCTACAATGTTTTGTTTTTTGCTTTAGAACATGAAAAACATACATAGATAAGTGCAACATCTGGATTTCAAAACTGCATTCTCAAATTCTCCTTTAGAGGGCAGAAATATGTATGATCTTTGGGATTATTAGGCCTAGTAAAACTGGCCTAGTTCATGGTTTATTTCCTTGAGTTTACATTGAAGTCAGTGTTGTCACAACATTATTCCTAAATTGCAAAAGTACACTGAGTTGAATTAAGATCTCGTTATGTGGGCAAATTTGATCTTTCTGGTTCTCAGAATTTTATTTTGGGTCTTTTGTGCAGCTACAGTATACATACAACCCACTGTCTTTCCATGGTAGTAAAGTCTTGGCATGCTCTTATTTTCTGATTCAAAAGTTTTTCATGAATGGACAGTCTGGCATGGTGGTAATATTGTTATGACTTCTTTTGCATACACTGGAATTGATTTATAAAAGTAGGAAATGACTTTTACTGACATGGGGGGAAAAAACATTCACCTGCTGGTGGTGGTAACCTAGGCTTATCAATGGGAAACGTTTATTCATTTCAGTCTGAGGGGCATCGCTAGAATAATCGACTCTGCTCTAATCATGTGCTTGCACTTCTTCAGCACCCCAGGGCTGAACATTTTCTTCAAACATTACCAGTTGATGCCACCTTTCTCTGTCATCAGTGCATTGGGCCCATGTACTACAGAGACAGTACCAGATCGAGTAGGTTGTGAGGCTGGATATTCATAGTTTGGTTCTTACTTGCTTGGCTTGACCAAGCAGCTAGTGAAAAAGGAGGTTTAAAACTAACTTAAGATGACTTGTTTCAAGAATAACATTGTTACTCTGGCTTGGGGAGCTTGGGAAGAAAGGGATTAATTTGAAGACTTTCCAAGGTGATTTGCCACTGTTGTCTCTTGTGGTGGCTATTAAGCTGGTGATCTAAGCATCCTCTGAAACCCTGAACCTAGAATCAGACATGGAAGGAGGGGTGGGGTGGATCTACAATGCAGACATGAATAAATTTCAGACAGAGACCAAGGATATACAGTAAAATAAGGACATGGACCAAGACTCAGTATTTCATCAGTGTATTACAGATATTATAATGCCATAAGTCATGGTGTTTTCCATAGCATTTCAAAGTGTAATGTAACCTTGGTTATGGGGCTTTTTCAAAGTTTAACTTAATGAATTTAGAATAATACCTCTTTAAAGATTCAAAGAGTAGCATTATGTAATGTTTGGGTACTGAATGGAAAAAGTCTGTTACTAATCACAGTCAGTTCTTTGAAGTGCTCCATTTTTCATACAGGTATGTGCTAAATTCATTTCTTAACCTTTGTGTGTCGGTACAGGTATGAAAAGACACCGGCTCAAGAAAATTACTTTGGTCGTCTTAACATTTCTTTATCATAAACAAAAATATTCTTTTGTGGTGCGACAGCTGCTCAGATGGTGTTTTTTTTGTAATAAAATTGTGGTACAATAAAAACACTGGAAGGACCATAGATGATAGGAGGACATTTAACCCATTGAGCTCATCTGGCTCTAATTCTCTGTTGTCCCATTGCCAGCACAGCTCTCCCACCCCTCCAAGTATGAAAATCCCTTGAAACCATTGCCCCCCTGTATAGCCAGTCCAGCCTAGCTTGCACGTCTGGAAGGTGGTAGGAATCTGCAGAAACCTGTATGGGGATAACATGCAGACCCTTCACAGTCAGACAGTTCTCTTCAGAATCGTACCCAGGGCCCTGTAACTGCAGTAATAGTACCACTACTGTATGTCAACCATGCTGAACATAATGCTTACTTTGAGTATAATTTTGTTAAAAGTAATTTGTTGGTAAAATGAAAGAATGAAACAATATTCTGTAGCTACTGTATGCCTATGCCCAGAAAAGTATCGGAATATGCAATGGATAACGGTAGATTGAAATTGTCAAACTGTTGAGATTGGGCCTGTATCCACATTTCAAACCTTACCCAATATTTCACCAGTAGCTTCTGTATGGGTAGGGGATGCCATTTTTGTTTACTTGTACCTTTTACTCTGTCCCCACATCCTTTGTTTTTAAGCATGGTAAGGTCAGTTCTGTGCTCTCTTTTTCAAAGATGCAATTCTCAGACCAACTAACATTGAACATTTCCACAACATGTGACCTCAGAAGAAGCTTTTGTGTAGAGATTTTTTTCCCTTTCTCTTGTAATATTTTGAATAATATTCACCATTGACATTGAACCTGAAAAATATAATGTTTGTATTATGGTCCTAAAACTGAGCATTTTAAAACAATAAAACATCATGTTTTGAATTCCATACCTCTTGTGTATACCAAAAAGTTCAGTTTGCTTTTTTTTTATTCCCCACATTGACTTGAGAACATAACCAGCTTTTATGTGCTGTTTCTTAGAGCACAGTATTGTGATATATACTGTATATGTGGTATGCTTCTACTTTCTGCATTGTACACTTTCTTTTATGTTTAGCAATTTTTGGTCTTTTGTCTGCAAAAACCATTATTCTTCTAAATCTAAATTCCTTGGTGCTGCTTCTTTTTTCCCCACTCATCCCATTTTTGCATTTGTAAATAGTTTATCTCGTTAACTACACTAAAGTCTAAATCATTGATTGCTTTTGGTACAGAAATAAAACCATTGTCAGAATTTGAAAACCTTTGTTACTTACTGTATGACCTAGTGTGTCACTTCAGAGTGCATTTCTGGAACATCACAAGGGTCTCTTTCTTCCACCTGCTTAACATGGCTAGACTAATATTCTTGCTCTGCCTATCTGATGTTAAAATAGAGAAATGTCTATTTAATCAAGATCAGACTACTCAAATTCTTTATTGGTGTGCCTCCTAAGGTATTTAACAGGCTTCAGTATGTCTAGAACTCAGCAACCTGTGTGCTAGCTAAAAGTACTGGACATCAGCATTTATTTTATGATACTTAAAAGATTTCTGGAACTACAGTATAAATGTGTAATGTTGTGTTATAGAGGTATTACATGTCCTTGTTGCTTGATCATAAAATTTAAGCAAGACCCTTCTTTTTTAATTCCATGTTGCTTGTTTTGAAAATATTTTTCTAGCTTTGTGCTATTTTAGTGCTCCCATAATTTTATTTGTAACAGAGCTCAGACAAATTTGTTGTATGGTCTCCTAATTCGTTTTTGTCCCCATTTCTTTGAATTGGTGTTAATTTCACAATCCTCTGATCTATAACTGCAGCATCTTGTGACATTTGAGATACAGCGGAGCACTTTTAGCAACAGACTGCTCCAGCTACGGTGTTCAAGGGAACGTTTCCACAAGTCTTTCATCCCGGCGGGTGTCAGGGTGTATAACGCTGCCCTCAGCTAGGACTGTTAGCCCTTCATTTGCTCGTCTATGGACAGCATGTTTTCTCCATTCTGATTGTTGGACAATCAGTCTGTATAAACCTATGCACATTTTGCACATATTTTGTTGTTTTTACAGTGAGTATGATCATCACATTTTGCACACACCTGTGTTTTTATTTTTTATTCTTTTATTTTTATATTTTTTGTTGTCTTTTGTTTTATACTGTAACTATTCTGACGTCTGTTTTTGTTTGTCTTGGGCTGGACTGCTGTAACACATCAATTTCCCTACGGGATTAATAAAGTCTAACAGTATCTATCTATACAGTATGTTTAATGATCACTTAAGAAAAGCCCTTATCTCCTTATGTAAAACTGTGAAAATGCCCTCAAGCCCCAGTAATTCAGCAGTTTTCAAGCCATGCTATTAATTGTTTAATTAATTATTAATTAATTAATTTCTGATCAAATGACTCGGTCCTGCTGGAGGACGCTTTCTAACCTGGATGGCCTAATTGCCATCTTCTGGTGTAAACATTAGTATGAAATATTTATTTTGCTCCTACTGTTCAATGGGGAGTACAGCTGCTTAAAAACAGTTTTATTGACCTGGTCTTCTTAAATAAACAGGATAGAATAAAGGGGTTAGATGTGAAAACGTTTGGTAGCCATAATTATAAACTATAGAGCACGTGATAAATATCTGGCAAAACAAAATTCATTCAAAATTGCTTACAGAGTACACTTATTTTTTTCTCTAGCTGTCAATTGAATAATGGGTCTTATTGCAATACATTAACAGTGTGTTATCAATATTTGCTTGCTCCTTTGTGGCTCACACACAGGATGTGGCAACTGAACTATTCATTAAGTCATAAGTATTATTAACATATGCAGTAGGTTAGGTTTGATAAACATCCCTGTCATGTATAAAACATGAATGCCCGTCAATAATGTGGTTTCTGAAACAATGATTTTGAACGTTTTGTATTCCTGAATGATTTTATGGTGTTTGATATGTAGTTTAACTACAGTACAGTAAAAATGTTTGGTTCAATATCTCCGTTTCATTCCTGTAATAATGCTGATGTTGTGGGGACAAAAGGTCATTCTGTATATGGTCATGTTTTATGTTTAAATTATCACAGGAAGTTAAGATACATTTTAGCTTGTTTTAGAAGCATGTACTGTGGTGTACATTATCAGTCCATATCAATGCAGAAAATCATATCCATTTTCTTACTTCAAGTAAGGTTTGCTGGTCACCAAGAGGTCTGATCTGTGAGTGTTCTGTATTTCATAACTGATTATCACTATTAGAGTCCTGTGGCAAGAGTGTTTTTTTGCTCTCTGGGACAGAATATTATTTAAAACAATCAAGGCAGCGTGAAAGAAAGTTATACATAGCTGTTGGTACATGTACCATGCTAAATACAGCAATGTAATTCTATATCTCAGATTAAACAATCTACAACTTCGACTGTTTGTGTTTAAACATTTACTTTTAAAGGATTACAGTTTAGGGCGCCAGATCCTTGTGCCTAGACAAAAAGGCGACATTAGGAATTTAAACATAACTGTTTAAATTTTAGGTAGCATTTATTTCATTATGACTACCAGGACCAAAACGCATGCAGATAATATAACTGTGGAGATTTAACAAGTATTTTACTTCATGTGCTGTACACGAAAATCAGAGCGAGCTAAGTTACTGATTTAAATTGGCCAAACCCCCATTAGTCTTCATGTACAAGGATATAAATTGCTAAAGAATATAATTAGGCAGATAACGCATGGTAACATACAGTTTAGCTGCTTGAAAATGCATACCATTGATGTCAATGTGTTGTGGCATACCCAGTATTTTTATAGATCATAGATTATAGTCACGGGGACACAGAGATGTGTACACATCCATAAGGTAAGAAAGAACAGTGCTCTTTAATTTCACAGTGTTTTTGAATTCCAATAAGAGCAAAACAGAAACTTAGCTCTTTTAATTAGACTACTTCTATGAACATCCCCTTCCATAAACCTAGGTGGGCAGTTTATAAAAAACATACTACAGTACCTCTCAATTGTGGAGAAAGAAAGGCTGCACACCACAGCTTCCTGTTTTTTTCCTGCTCTCATTCGGGAAGAAATGGTCATTTCAATGCATTTGAAATGCATTGAATTCTAGTGTCTGGCAATGTCATACTTTTGTTTTATTGGTACCTTAAGGTTATATGACCTACCAGTTAGATAAATTAAAGGTGTTACTTGGTAAGCATTATAGTGGTAAAATAAAGGATTAATATTATTTTAAATAAACTTTTAAACATGTTTTTATACAGTTCTATATTCCTAGTGGTACTTGGTGATAACTCATCTTTAAACTTTTTTGTTCAACTTAGCTTGTTTATATAGATTTTTGAGAGTGGTTATTTTTGGTGACTTGCTTGTGTCAAATACAGTATATCGGTTTTACATTTGTGTGAGAAATTGAAGTCTGGAAATTGAGATTGCTTATGTGTACATGAATGAACTCGTAACTGCCCGTGCAGAGAGAGACCTTGTGAAAATTGTTTGGCTGTTCTTTTAGGGTTTTTCTTCACAGCTTTAATGATTTTTCAGCCGTCAGCTGCTGTCATTTTCCTTGGATGACTTGGTCTTTGTCAATAGCTTACTCCTTCAGTGGTTTTGCTTTTTCAAAAAAAAATGCCATATTGTTGGTGACGGATGCCCAGTCTCTCTGCAGTGGTTCTAATTAGTATTTTCTTTCTTCACCATTTTACTTTTCCAACAGGCGAGTCTCTCATCTTGATTTATGCCTTCTAACTTGAAAGGCAGACCCAAAAAGCAACTCCAAAGTCTGGAAGCAAGGCTATACAGTACATTCACAGTACACTTTTATGTTTTCACGATTAATGCAACATGGTGCACCTGACCAATTAGAAACACCTGTCAGCCATTTGTCCCAATACTCATGATCACCTGAAATGGAGGGATAGAACAAAACAAATTACATTGTTCTAATGTGGCTGAATATGTTGTGCTAAATAATACCAGGTAATAAAAACTGAGATTCTCAATGTTGCTTTGTTAATCTTTTGAACTGAATTACAAATTTCACAGCAAACATGACAAATTTCGCTTCACTGTCCCAGTGCTTAGCCTTTTCACTGTAGATACCAAATTTAGTTAATTGTGTCTTTGCTCATCACAACTGCTTTAAGCAGCTTAGGAGTGTCAAGCTTTAAAAGAAATGGGGCCCTGCAACTGTGGGTGGCACCGAACCTTGTGGGAATAGGAAAGAAATATTCCAAATCTGTATTAAAGCTGTCGGCTTTGTACATGGATGACTTGACCTCGATCGGGGGCCTCGGAGTTAACTGGTTAAATCAGCTAGGGATTATGCCAGTTTAAGCCTGAATCAAGCCAGTGTGAGGAATGAGCTTGTTTCACTGTCGTAATGTGTTTGTTTTTTTTTGCTTTCAAGTGTTCCTCATAATTGTCTGACATTTCTTGATAAACCTTGTCTACAACTACAACTGATCTTTGCCCTGGCTCTTTACTGATTCGTGTGATGAATTTCTTTGCCACCCAAACTACTGACACTTGTCTCCAGCAGGTTTCTGCTCCCCTGGAAACAAGGGTGTTTTAAGGGCTTCATCAAAGCCTAAAACCCCTAAAGCCTTTTGACCAGTAGGTCACACTTCACCACTACTTAGTATTGCACTATCCATTCTTTCATGGCTCACTCATCATTTGTCTGACAAGTAATTCTCTCTTTGTGTGCCTTTTCCAGCTGTTCTGAACTTGGACAACACAGTGGTTGACCTGGAGACCCTACAGGCCTTGTATGAAAATGTAAGTTTATAAAGCAAAGAGAAAGGAGTCATCTTTGTTTTTAAAGAAAGAAAAATGCCTCTGTTTTACCCCATCCTTCCAGAGTGTACTGTTGAGTCTTACTGAACACACTTACTCATTACCTTTGTTATTGAAACGTGGTTTGTAGCATTTAATCCCTTTAAGAGAACATTAGAGAAATTTGAGCTTTGCAAAGGATTAACATGCCAGTGACTTAATGCAATTATTTAATAATGATCAAATATTGGCATTTTTAATATTGTATTGTTATTATATAAATTCTCCTAATGTTCGTAATGCATGAAATACAAAATGCAACATACATTTGAAGAATTCTAATACACTAAATCTTGTAGCTCAAACATTCGAGAGAGCCCAGATTTCTTGTAGGTGAGATGCTTAGTCCTTAATAACCTGCAAATAGTAGAACACAAATGTACAGAATACTACGTTGTGTCCTTTACAGTATTAAAAATCCAAAAGACTTCCGCATTCAATTTCTAAATTGGGTATATGGATTCAAGCATTTGATTGAAGCCGATTTAAGGGTATTAATGATAATGTGAAGAGGTAGTTTTTTTATTAAAATGTTAGTTTTTTTCTGAATATTAAGTGATCGTTTAATAATAGTAAGAAATATCAGTGTTCCTTTACTGCACTTTGGTTTAGTTAAGAGTGCACAGACCTGGCAGCAACAACAGAGATGGCTAGTATTGAATAATAATAGAACTATTGTTTTACTTTTCCCCAATATCACACTACTTTTCCCTGAAGCATTATTTCAGCCAGTTCAAGAAATCATTTGTTTTACATCAAGCAAAAAAAAAAGCATTTTGTTGAAGACCTTGATCTGTAATGTTTTTAAGCTTTAAGTCCTGAAAACATGGTGCACTTATCACAGTGTAACCTTATTTTGTGGGACGTGAAGTGATTTAATATGTCCTGTATGTACATATGTAAGAAGTGATTTCCAGTACAGTATGTCCTATGTCTTTTTTTGTTTTAAAATAAAGTAGTATGGAAGCATAAGCTGGATGAGCAGCATTACAGTTTTGTTTACATTTGTTGCAGGAGGTTTTTTTTTTAAAGTCTGGCGATGAAAATTCTTTAACATGACCAATTTTAATCTCCGCTTATTTAATTTGCACACAATACATGGCGCCTTTTGTCTTTTAATATTTCCTTAGAATAGAATGTTTTTTTGTGGAATCCAGGATTCATGTGTTTGGAATATGCCCTACACTGTGGAATATAAAGTTTGGGAAACCTCCAAAGCAAATAAAACATGCATTAATATCAAAACAGCTATGCAGACCACAAACCTGGTGGAATGTTTGCTGTTTACTCTGGAATTAAAGTCTTGTAAAAAATCTTTCAACTTCTCATTAAATGACACTGGTTTTCCTCCACCACCGGTAAATTGTTGAGCCATGGGTTGTCTCATGTCTATGCAATATCAAGTAAGGAAGTAAGTTGACTTTTATGGTAAATAGGCTACAGTATGTTTTTTTTTTATTTTCTGGCATATTTGGCAACAATTTTGAAAAGGATATTTCATACTGGCTATTTGATTTTTTTAAGCAATAACTAAATTGTAACAAAAGCACAATGATTGAGACATAATAAGGTGTCACAAAATAAGTTTAGCATGAAGTGTAAGCAGTTGTTTTCAGCTTTAAAAATTTAAAATACTCAAGATGGTTTATGTAAGTTATAGATCCATATGCAAGGAAGCATAGGCATATTTTTTCAATTTTTTTATGTTGCACTTTTTGGATTCTGTGATATTCTTGAAATAGTTTTGGTTAGCAACATAAGAAGCAGAGTTCTTCACTACAGTTCTGCATGAAACATATTGATAATCATAATATCCTATGACACAAGACATACTGTATCATGAACAAATGTGTCATAACTAAAGATCAAACAATTTTCTTTCTCTCTGGCCTGAGGCTGTGATGTTGACATGAGAAGCAAAGTTGTTTCTCTTACACATGTAAGACTCCAGCCTGTCTCCTTTTCTAATTTTTAACCACAGCTCAAGCAGACACCATGGCTCAATGCTGGCATTTTGCCTGCTCAGCTAGTGTTAGTCAGAATAAAAAAAATCTTAAGAAAAACAGAGTATTAGAAGTATGACAATCAAGATTTCACAAGTTAAAAAATGAAATTGGGCTTAATTTGTGATCTTTCTTCCCTTTACATTAAAAAGAGGGCTACATTCAAAATTAAGTTTCTTTCTGAATTTAAAGCATGGCCTGAAACTATAGAGGCTATTAAAACTAAGAATGTACCTTTCCCATTTTCTTCTTTCTGTTGCTCATTTATGATGCAATATCGGATATAAAAGATCATTTCAGAAATAAAAATCAGAACATTAAAACCAGGTTTAACCAATGACACAAGAAAATGATGGTTTCTAATTAAACACAAAGGAAACAATCCCTCAAAAGTCATTTTATTCTAATAAAGTAAAATAACATTTATTTAAATATAAAGCAGCTACTGGTATATTGCAAAGTGGTCTTTGGGTATATAAAGTTCAAAATTAAAAATGTCTTCCAAGTGCTATACTCTAAAAGTTATACACTGTATTTAAATATTCTATAGAGACCTAAAGAAAACAGCTTTCACACTGTTAACCTCAGTCCTCCTTTGCCCCAAGCAATGAGATATATTGTTCTGTGGTTCATGCGTTTCATATGAATTTTTGGAAACCTTTCAGAGTTGGTGTTCATGCCCCATCTCACGCAATGATGTCGTTGCTGATAGTTCACAGCTATAGAAAAAAGATTCAATTTATTGATCTTTTGATAATATCTCAGTGTTACCAATTACTGGTCTCATTCATAAATGTACCAAAGTCTGTTTTTTATTAAAAGTATTTACACTTTAAAACGCTAAATTAAAACCAGAGCGTGCCCGTGTGGACAGATGGCAAAGTGATCAGCATACTAATTCAGTCTGTTTGATGCCAATGTTTGAAGTACTGCCCTGCTATGCACGGACTGAAGTTAACATTCTCGTGTTGTGTTTGATTTTAGATTCTAGGAGATCTGAAAGTGATAAAAGGGTCTTTTCTTGCAAGGCTCTGAATACAAATGTAATCACCAGTTATTTATCTTTTTATAGCCCCCAGTTTGGAGTTGGCTTGGGATTTGTCTTACTAGCTATGGAAAGGCTAAGAATCATGCTCATGATCCTCCAAAAATGTGCGCTGTGTGAGCTGCCTCGGTTATTTCTTTCTTAGTGTGCACAACGTCCGCTGCCTAAGAGGCGTCGTGTAGTTTTCATTTACTGTACACCTAGAATGTACCAGTGGCTGGTATTGAATAGCAAGCCAAGGGTGCTCTTCTCAAGTGGTGTCTGTGGCTCCCTGGTAGCAGTTCACCGATGTGTAGTTTGTGGAGTCATGTTCCCAGTCACCAAAAGCTGGATTAAAGGGTTCTACCTGCGATCTGAGCAAGTGCCTTTACTTCCTGAGAAACGTGGAACACCTGACAATATTATAGAAGCTTCTTCCGTTGGAGATTAGCTTTTTTTATGTGTTCTTTTCTTAAGAGTTTGAACATAAAATGCTAATATTCACCTGTCTGTTATCAGAAGTCCCCCTTTTTCCTGGTAAGTTATGCAACATACTGAAGCTAGTTGGTTTCTTCACACCTTCCAAAAACATGCTGGCTAGGTTAATTGGCATCTGTAAATTGTCCCTGTGTGTTTGTTTACAGTTCTGTGCTTCCAGGAGAATGCTAACATCACTGGCGATTTCCTGGGAAAAGAGCACATACTATTTGTACAATATTAATGCTTTGCACTGTTCCACTTTGTGCAACATAATTCTACACAAAGTACCACTTTCCCTCATTTTCTCTGAGATTTGTTTGACCTTGAATCAAAACATGTTGACCTTTAAATTGTTGATAAATTTTGGACAAAGCAATTAGTTTTCGTGACTACTGGGGGTTAAACCATATTGAGTTTCTGTATGATACAAGGTGCAAAATGTAGAGTAATAGGATTAATCTAAAAAAAACTTTTATTAGAGGAGACTGGTGCAATATTAAGGAATATAGACATGCCAATGCATTATACTATTTGAAACATTTGTCTCCCTAATACAGTTTAGAAGCTTTCTTGCTATAAAATTACCCATATATTCTGTAGTGTATATTATTCTAGGAGATGACATAACCTCATAATAACCATATCTAAATAGGGCAATTAAGCAGGAGATTTCTATTTGTTAATACAACCAGATTTTACATGTTTTTTTATTAAAGTTTGCTGTATTAATAACCTATGTGCGTGGCCTTTGACGTTTATTTTGGGTCACATAATCGAATTAGGAAGGATATCTTAACTCATTATGAATTTTTAAATGTACAGAATTGTATTTAAAAGCCTTTTTTGGTATATATCTGTTTTGATTCAAAAATAATGGAGAATATGCCCGAAAAAGCTTTGTGTTTGTTATACAGTACGTTACTTTAACTGAAAGATCAGCAGGTGAAATGTTTTAAAGTTTTCTACAGTTCCGCTGGCCAAAACTGCATGGCAGCATGCCTAAATGTGCATCATATATGGGGGGGGGAGACATTTGAAAAGGTTTTCTTGAACTTCTAAATATGTGGCCTTGCCAATTTAGCAAAAAACCACAAATAAAAGATTTAAAAAGGATCCTATTAAATATTGGCCACAAACATAAGCACCATATACAGTACATGTTCTGAAGTCGTTTCTTTCCCTCTGTAGCCTGCTTTTTCATATTTGGTTCTGTTTCGTTATAACCGTTTTATTGCACTGGCATTTCAATAAACATTTTGTAAGTACAGTAAATGTGATATACAAAATAAAGTGTTGTCTGGGTTAATCGACTTCCCACACCTACTGTATAATGTGAGGAACATGCATAAATTTAATTAAAAAACAATTTGGATTTTACAGCTCTTAATACTTATCAGTGTCTGTTAACATGAACAAGGAATCGGTGCTTTGACGCATTGCAGCTTGTTAAGCCCTTCAAAATGTGTTTCCTGACATTACAATGTAAGGTCTTTAAACCACACTTTTGGTAATCGTATGACACAGTTTGTGCAGGAAATGTTTTAGACAGTGTGGTTCATTTTTTGTTCTTTATTCGTGCTTCCCTTCAGGCAAGTACAGTTTAAGTGTAAACAGTATTAAAATCATGTTCTGAAATAACTTGTTTTGGTAGGGAATAGCTACATTTTTCAATTAAAGAAATCTGACTATGAAAAGACAAAACTGATTTTATTTTTAATTTGATGTTCATGGTAGATAAATGCCATTTTAGAAGGTGCAATATCAGTAGCACAATGGAAATTTGTAGCTATACTGTTTGAAATGGATAAAATACGTCCTGTCTAGCTTCCAAGCTACAGTGTAATTTCTGTATATTGTTCAAAGGTGGCAGAAAAAATCCTTCTAATGAGTGTGTGGGCTATCCTTTGTACTGTGTTTTCTTTTTCAGAGAGCTCAACAAGAGGAGATGGATAAAATAGAAAAGCACGTGAAGTCTACTAAAGAAAAGGAAAATTCAAAGCCATTGGATAAACCTGAACAGTAGGAACATTTTATTTTTTCTGTTAATCGGTTTATTAAAATGTTACAAATATTATTGTTTTTGACAGAAAGTGTAGATATCTCTGACTTCACTTCACATGTATTATACAGCATGTAATTTCTGTAATGTATTGACTCACGGTTCTTTCAGTTATTGTAAGCAGTTTTTCATGATACTGCTACAGTGATACATTCTTCTTGATTTTTTTATTTATGCCATGATTAAAAAAAACCCTGTCTTCTTTAAATGGTAGTAGAAGTGGTACTCAAATATTAGAATACAACTTGCAGCATACAGTTTTATGGCACTTGATACTTAAAAACATCTTCCAAATAGGCACAATTGGAGACAAGCCAAAGTGTCATTCTTGGTAGCTATGTAATGCGTATCTTGTAAAATTCAAAATAATTGTTAGAAGGAGAGCAATGAATAGTCTTTTTTCAGTTTCTTAAAGGGTTTGGGGGTATAATTATGGAATACAAATCATCCAAACTATCACATAATTTTGTTCCATATTCTAAAGTACTTTTGATAGACTGGAATTTCTCACTTCTTAAAAATACTTTTTCTCTTTAGCAGCATATTTCTGAATGCAAGAATTCACATAATGGCATTCAGTGGACTTTTAAAAATTGTATTCCACGAAACAAGCTCGCCTTATTCTCTTGACACAAGGGAAGTTGGTTCCTGTACATCACCATACTGATATTTTTACATTCCACTGGCAATTTGCCTCTTTATATCAGATAATTAACCATAGTTGCTGGAAGAAACTTAACAGACCTCAGATTCTATTATAAAAGAATACAATATGGTTTCTCTGTAATCTGTTTGCCTTTAATGTTTATGTATCCAGAATATTAACCAAAGGGTTTAACTACACTACGTGCCTAGTTGATTACCTAGTGACCCAGAAAGATTTTTTTGATTTAAAAATGAAGTATGTGAAGTTTGTATTTTATTAAAAATAATTCCCTTAATTAACTTTATTTCCTGACTTCACTTTCTCCCTTAGATTCCTCTATGAATTGTCTCAAATCCCTAATTTCTCATCAAGAGTATTTTGCATCATCTTTCAATCATCTTTCATGGAATGCATATCTTCAATCGTTCGTAAACTTGAAATACTTCAGAAAGTTTGTTCGGTAAGTTAATAACCTTTTTATGGGAATTGTACTAAGCAATAGTTATTCTGGATTATCAGATATTTTCTAACTGGAGTAATGGGCAGAAGGTGTTCTGCTTAGATATCCCTAGTGTTTTTGTTTTCCCTTGTAACTCTGCATTTTGTTTTTTTGTTTCCTAGAGTTTACAGAGCAGTGCTGGTGTGATGAAGATCCTTGGACTTGTGCTTGCTTTTGGCAATTTCATGAATGGTGGGAACAGAACGCGAGGTCAAGCAGATGGCTTTGCTTTAGATATTCTTCCCAAGCTTAATGATGTGAAAAGCAGTGTAAGTGGGCATCTGCTGTCTGTAGTGCCAGTGTATAAAAATTATTTCTTAAAGAGATATTTAAATAGCATAATCTGAAACAGTGAAGAACGCTTCCAATCTGTTGAGGTTTCTGGGTTAGTGAACAGTTCATGGACCCCCAATAAACTGTACATGTGTACAGAGGAAGTGCACAGCCATTTTGACAATCTGCAACATGTTCCAGAGCAGTGCTTCAGAGAACACAGCACCAGTCCAGATCCAACCAGACCATACATTACATTTACAATACAGCCATACTGGAGGAATCTTAGTCCATGGATGTTTATCAGAACACTTGAAGCATTGTAACCTGCTCATTAGGACAGTTTCAAGGGAAGTACTTACAGTATGTTATCAAACATGCCAATTAGGTCACAGCTAATATTTTTTTCCTTACATAGTGCAAAGCATTTGGTATAGTACCACCTGGTGGTGAATATTGTTCTGCTGCCATTCATTTAACCTGGGATGCCTTATTTTTGTTAAGTTGTTAATAAGACTTTATAACTTGTGTTGTGTAAATGTGTGCATTCATGGCTTAAAATCTAGTTCTTTATTAACTGCCTGAGAAAATGAATGTTTTATTGTGTTCCTTAAATAATTCAACTATGAAATTAATTTTGTATGTGAATTTTAAGATGTTGATTTAAAAATGTATGATATTATATATGCATAGTATTTCATGCTGAAAAGATTAACTACCTGTCAAATTTCATTCCTGTTCAGGGGTGGTGGTGGTATATATTTTAATTATGAGTTTACATATTAAAATTACAGTATTTGGAATAGGACATTGAACACAGGAACATGATGATGAGATCATAGTCCTTACTTGTAGCTCATAGTTTTTCTAAGACTGTTGCAAGACATCCAGGCATTGCTGCCTATTTCACTGAGCACATGCTCTGAGGTTTTTCTAGTTTTCAATATTTTTATTTTTCTGTCCTGTAGGATAGCAGTCGAAGCCTTTTGTCTTACATCGTTTCTTACTATCTAAGGCACTTTGATGAGGTATGTTTGTTTCGGTTTATTCTAAATAACATTTTCAATCCTTTGATGTGCACAGAAACTTGGACTGTTTCCTTGTTTCTTTTCTTGGCAGTGCTTAATATGAATTGCTTTTTAAATTTATTTTCATTCCGCTCATTTGTAAAAGTAACTTTTATGTAGGATTTTTAGCCTATGATGTTTGGCAGTAGTTTTAAATGAACCCACTCTAATTGTTCTCTTTAGCCAGATGATATGAAGTCAAATGCAGCATAAAGCAAAAATCAGCCGATATGACGTGGTCCAGAGTCCCAGATGGGCTCTGTTCTCCTTAAGGGCTCTGGCAGTATGCACTGCGTTAAAAGAGCTACTTTTGATTTGTCTCATCAAACCTGACATGGACAAGAAAACTATCCACTATCCTTGTTTATTCTTGTTTTGAGCTGTTTTTGTCTTAATTAGGTAATCTTTCAGTTGTAAATACTGTTAACACAAGTTATCTTTCTACAATCATCACGCACTATAGAACAGAATCTTTAAACTCTTTCTGAGCTTCAGATCTACGAAGCATTTGTCTCTTAAATTCACTGACCTCGTGGAAAAAGAATCACCCTTATGTGTGAGAGATGGCCAGTAATAACCTACAGTAAATACTTCATTCAGTGATTCACTTTGGCCTTAATAATGACAGGAACATTACTTCTTTGTAGCCTGATCTTGCCATCTCAAAAGCCAAGCGGGGTTGGGCCTGGTCAATACTGGAATGAAGGCTCCTCAAATGAATACTTGGTCACTATTCTAAGTGGTAGTTGTGGAGCAGGAGGAAGCCCCCTTCCTTTCAAATCAGAATTCCTCATCTAGGGCCCCTAACTATGGTGACTGTTAACACAGTACAGAAAGAGGTGCCATCCTTTGAATCAGACAATAATACAAGGTCCTGATGACTTGCTATCATTATCATTAAAGATTGATTAAGATGATGCTGTTCATCTTCAACAGTAGAGGTATCTAGCTGGGCTAAATTTCACTTCAGGCATGCTCATTCTGTCCAGCTTAGATTTCCCTCATTATTGACTTGAAGTTATTTCACTCCATAATGTGGCCCAGTCACCAGGACTGATTTTCTGTCCTGTTGATTTAAAACTATTCTTTATTTAAACATTTCCATGAAGCAAGATACAGAAATGTTCAACTGATCTTCCAAGCCAGTTTATCTGTGCATATTTTGAGTGATTAACATGCACAAACTGCAGCTAGTTGCCTTGTGGTAACGTTGTTTTTGGATTGTAGGATGCAGGCAGAGAGAGTTGTCTGTTCCCTCTCCCAGAGCCACAGGACCTCTTCCAGGCTTCGCAGATGAAGTTTGAAGATTTTCAGAAGGACTTGCGCAAACTAAGAAAAGACCTGAACGGTAAATGAATGTGCTTTGAGATTGCCTGCCAGCATGCACTTTCAAGCCTGCTGGTCTGATAGTGTTTAAAAACACAGTTCGGGCTATGATGTTTGTAATCTGCACACGCCTTACACATATAATAGGTGCTGCTACATTTTAGGTGATCTGTCTGTTTTTTTTAACCAAATTTCTGAAACATTGAATCAATTTTTAAAACTATTTCCTGCCCTTAAAAAAAAGAAATACATTTTATTTCTGTTAGATTGAGCCTCAGCTGCCAGATTTCACTGCTGTGTCTCAAGCCTGTGCTAGACCGTACTTGTCAGCTGCAAAAACAACCCTACTGTAGCACACAACAAGCTGTGACCTGTGGCCTCTGATTGATATTTCCATTATTACCTAGAGATTTACACGCTTTATCAAATCTAGTAGCATTTTACACTAAGATATGTATGTGTGCTTAAAAGGGACTGCAACAATTTTTATATTCATTATTTCAGGATTAGAAAAAAACGGCATGGATGAGTGCATTTCAATGGACAATGAAAGAAAATTATAAACATTAATGTGTAAAACCTCCAATTTGCATCACAAAATAGTCAAAAGTTTCAGGTGTGCGCAGCACCATATTGCCGTCATAGCCTGTAGTAGTTCAAAACGAGGCAACAAAGCAGCAGGAAACTTGAAAAGGCACTATTATATTGCAAACAAGCAGACTTGTGTAGTGTGACTTTGGAAATGCAGGTTCAATGTTCAATATAAATAGCAAAAGACATTTCAGAATGTTTGGGGGGGGGTACTTTATGGTACAGTTGATATACAGTACGTAATGATGTGATTTAATGGTTATTATATAAAAGAATGTGAACAATTGTGAATATTAGTATCTAGAGGGACATGTTTATTTATAATAGCTTAATATAAAAGGCACATCACAATGAACATAGAAACATGCGAATATAGAAACACCATCTTCTCTCCCTTTTGGATTGTTCTTTTCAGTCATAACATCACCTCTAATAGGATTCAAGTATAGTAAAGATGGCTGGTACAATTTGACCACACCCTTTTGTGTCCCAGAATACCTGGTCAGCCCTGGAGGGACTTTTTCACTTTACACTTGTCTTCAGTATATGTTTTCTGTTCTTATCCTTGGCCAGTGTCATGACAATTTGTAAGAAAATATTGGTTCAGTTTGCAGTTTTAATTTTAGCCTTCACTGGCTTTTCACATCCATTAAACATACTTTATATCACAAGTGCGGGCAGGCTGTAACCTTGTCAAACATTAAAATCCGAGAAAGCGTTGCTGTCTATGTCATCTTAAACTCCTTGCATACTGCCAGCAAAGCTGATGGCCTTTTCCTGGTAATATTTAAGTTCCTATTTTAACTTGATTTAAAACATCTGTCCCCTTTTTTAAAATAGGTGCAAATCTGGAACAGCATTGTTGTATATAACATGCAAATGCTCAAATCATAAACTACAATAGATCTACTGTGTGTATATTTCTTTATCAATGAAAATATGATGTTCGAAATGTTTGCTATGGGGGGAAAACCGAGTGTTCTTCTAGAACGTTGAAGCTGAAATTTCCGTTGAATCTACAAACCTTCATATGGAGATAATAGATTGTTTAAAGGTAGACATAATTAAAATTGGTATTTTAAAACCCAATAAAATTGAATACGTCCATTCACCTCGATTCCCAGGGCTTCTAATCTTCACGGTACAGTTTTTATTTTAGATGAACAGATTGCATCTCTGAGAAATGGCAGTGTGTCAGGTTAGATCAAAAACCTAGACGCAAGGAATCTCTTTAAAGTTCATACCTTTTGAGCAGGGTCACAACAATGAACATCCAGTGAACATGTCAACCTCATTCATAAATAACACTATGATGAGCAACGAGCACTGCTAATATATTGTTTACCAGACACTGTAATGACAGAATCCAGAAGCACAGAAGCTTTTCATTACTATTCCTACAGGTTTTGGCTCCACCAATTGCTTTCAAATTTCACAGCTCCCTAGGAGTTCCATCCTGCCTGTGCTGAACTAAGTGACACACAGTTTGAAAAAGCAACCCAATCTGCTTTTGATCTCCACTGCCTTTCAGTGACAGCACTGTTCCACTGCTAATCCGTGCTGGAAACTCTGATATTTGCCCCATGACTTAACTCTTGACTGGAGTGATGTGTGTGCGTGGCTGGGCCTCCGATTAGAGGCTAAGGACAGTTTGCAACTGGAGGTATCCAAGAACCTTTGTGATTTTCTTCTAGAATGACGTTTAATCAGTGTAGTGTTCCATTTAGAGCTATCAAGCACTCTTTGAGTTTTTGGGCCCTTTTTTTGTTTTCGATAATTAAAAATCCTTTTTGCTTCCTTGCACTGGTAACAGTTGTCTGGTCGACAGTCCTGCTTTAGGAATGTGGTATACTGTATCGGCCTCTGCTCAGCCTGTAGGTACAGTACTAACTGTACTGTATGTACTCTACATAAGTGAATTGATTTTATCATTGAAGCTCTATAATTCTATAAGTAGTCGATTTTAATACTGGCCACGAGTGTCATTGGTCCCCTTACATTGTTTTTTTTAATATACTATTATTTGACTTTTTTAATGATTTTTTTTTGGCTTATATGATCTTTGAGGAAAACAATTACTAATGGGAACTTCTGAAAGCTGAATAAAACCACCTTTTTCAAAATAATGTTTTTGGCCTGCCACAGTGATTTCTTTATCATGAGGTGCGTGAAAACACCTGAATTAAGTGTCGTATATCCATATTCAGCTTTCTAGCAAAATAGTTTGCAAATTATCCTTCCATGTTTAAATGTTTCATGTGTAAATATTGATGTAAATGTGTAGTCAGCAACATTAAAGAGAACCACTTTGAACACTGAGTTTAAGCTGAGGGTTATTTCCGAAGGGCAAGCATTTAAGAGCCTGGAAGTTGTTAAAGCATTTAAAATGGTTAGCAGGCTCCATTTGTAATTTTTTTTGTTAAAATGCAGTTATCCTTCATCCTCCTACAGAACTCCTTGCTTTAACTCCTATTTCCATTTGATCAATTAAAGACTAAACCACCTAGAAGTCAGTAAGTTCCCAGGAAATAATTCTGTGATTCATTACTATCCAATTTCTTTCTTTGGCAGTCAACATTTTTACAGAACTCAGCAAGAATAATATAATCACTCATAATTTTATCTTAGCTGGTGCGATACAGTATGTTAAAATGGCACTGAAGGCTCTAGATCCCACTAGACATTAATGATAATGCCAAAGGGATATAAAAAGGTATACATTTTATTTACCATATAATACATCAGGTCATACATTCAATATTAACTATACCATGCTAGAGTTGTACAAATCAAAGAGCGGGCCATGTGCGTCAAATGTCAGGTTCTTCATTTCCATTTTCTTTGTATTGCATTTGCTCTATTTTAGATGGACCTTTAAATAAAGTGAACATAATGACTCTGTATTAATTACTTGTAAAACACGTTTGCTTTTTTTAACTGCTAACATGTTCATGACACAGAAATTGGGAGTTGTGATTAACATGGAGCAAATCAGCATAGGGTTAATAGCCAGCATCTGTTCACTGTGCAGACTCTTAAACCTAAAACAGATGCAAACATTAGCCAGACTTTCTAGTCAATCCATGAGTCATGTTTTACTGTCCTCGCAACTCCAAACAAGGCGCTGTCTCAGGAAACCCCTGAACCCTCAGCAGCTTTTACAGTAAGTCAAGCGATGCAAAAAATGAGAAAAATACGCAACATAAGCGCATGTTCCCCTGTTTGCACTTCACTATAGGCTAAACCTGCAGGCCCTGCTTTGAATTAGAAATTAGATACAGTTCTGGGAGGTTAAATGCAGAGGTTGCATTAGAGCAAGAAAGGATATGCAGTTATTTTGTCAAAACAAATGGGGATCCTATCAATCTTGCATTGTTTTATTGGGTTTCTAAAATAGTCTTAATTATTAGCTCTTTTTTCTCAGACAGTTTCTGGAAGAATCTGCTTTTTACTGTTGAAAGAGCACAGGCTCTCTGCCAGTAAGCTGACAGAAGTAAAGATTGATGCAACAGCATCTTTTTTTATACAGAAGATTAATATGGAAGATAAGTGCTGGGATTTCTGAAGTGCTTGAGCATTTTTAACCTGGGCTACAGCAGGCATAAGCTTTAACTCCTTTGCAGTGAATTGTTTAGTTATTTTTAAGCAATGTCTCAAAAGGTGGATGAAACCTGTTGCTGAACTTGTCTAGTAGTTGTCCTGTCAGGAGGCGTTTGCTGTCCCCTGCAAAAATGAATACAGGTTCAACCTAGATTTTAGAAATGAGGATTAACCTCTCGCATCTGTAGTTATTGACTACAGTCTAGACCTAAAAAAATTGTATTCAAACTTAACCTGAACCATTTTTGGTTACACTATCGAAACATGAAATGTAATAATTGCAGTCACAAGGACTGGTGCCTCCTCAATATTGAGCAATATTGTCTAATTTAGTGTAGTTGTTTGTTTGTTTGACAGTGATGTTTCTAGGCTAATTGGACACTCATTCTGCAACTTTATTGAAGTCTACACTGGTTAATTTCACTCAGATTATCTGTTTTACTGTTTGCAAGGATTAAGTAAGTCAGAACATGTAATTTAAGAACATGAATTTCACTTAATTGAATAATGGGGTTAGAGAGAGAGCCAACATGTGAGGAAGAACAATGTATTCTCTTAAGAGACCATTTTATTTTTATTATTCATTTTTCCTTTTCTTTAATCGGCTGAGCCTGAATACAAGTAAACTAGACTAGTAGACCAGTCATGCAACTTCTGATCTTGAGATGGCAAGGATTTCAAGGTGATGGGCCATTTAGTCTTGTGTGTGACTGTGGAGTTTTAATCTAGCTGCTTTTAGTCATTACTGGGAGGCATATACAGTAGAAAGGTTTAATGTGTAACTGGCAAATTTAGATTCAACTATGAGAAACTGAATGTACATATGGGATATGCATAAAGCACTTCAATGTGAAATTGCTAGAAAGAATTTCCTTTTTCCTTCAGCCGTCACATTTCTTTTTCCAAGACATTGGGGCGATCAGGCTTAGAAAGCTTTTGAAATGTATTAAGGGTGTCATAGGTGAAATGGCAAGGATTGGGTGGGTGATGGGTGGATATTTGATTACATGCTTGAATCTACATTCAAAGATATTACGATTAGAACAGAAGGGTCACCACACACTTTTCTACAGTACCTTGAAGTGAAAATGTACAAAATCACAGTCATGCTCCCTGTTCCCTGTAGTTACGCAATGCGTTTCTCACTTCTGCGATAGCGCTGTGTCATTATGGGTGGCATCCAGTACGTCACAGAAGTGAAATCACTGTAACAGATGTATAAATGGTTGGCACTTGGAAGAAACTGCAAAATGCACATTTTTTTTGAAAGACTTCAGGAAACACTTCTTTATGGTCCTGTCATGCCAGGGTGGGGGTGTCTTTACTTGTCAGTAGTTAGGAACGTACTAAACTTTGTATTCTAAATAGTTGCTCACTAGCTCTGAAAGGAAAAACTCTCCCAGAAACTATTCAAAACATCCATGGGCCCTTTTAATTGACGTCTCGGAAATGTAGCACATCTAGGAGTTCATCAATCAGTTGTTCCTCACTCACTTCTCCCTCAAATGCCTCAAATGGAAACTCTGCTCTCTTATTGGATACCATAGGTTAATGACCACTGGAAGTCTGCTCTTTTGGGTTTATAAATGCCACCTATCCAGCTACAATATCTTCTTTCAGCTGTTCAGGGGAATGTACTGTGGTTCTAGTTCAGACAAGCGCTGCCAGCTTGTTTGAACCTGATGTGTTATTACAGTAGTGAAATATATCGTAACGCTACGGGCTTCACGCGGGCGCCCTCGCCGCTGCCGCATCAGGCCGGCCCCCCGCCGTCGGGGACTCGAACCCGGGCCTCCGGCGTCTCTCAACAGGGACCCAGCCTCTTGAGCCAAAGGGAAATCTCCCCTCAGCCCGGCGGCTGCGGTCCCTGCTATCCACAGGGAAGGGCGGTGACGTCACCGCTCTCGCGAGCAATGGAGGCCGTATGCGTTACACTATGTACAGAAAACCACTTGTGAGCACTGCTTCTAAGATCATGTGAAAATATAAAAACAATTTTAATCAAATGTCCTCTGGAACAAGTATGATCTCTCAAATGTATAGCCTTAAGCTAGTCAGTAGATCCATGCTGTATTCCTTTCCTTTTCTTAAGTTAAATTTAAAAAAAGATTATTCTAATTAAGTACAGAACATTACCCCTCCTTTTTGGGTCATTTACGCTAACTGTGCTTAACAGAAAACTCAGTTTGATTTTTTTCAGTTTTTTTCAGCTAATCGGGCTGATTGGAAAGCAGAGTTTTCCTCACGGCTTATAACAAGGAGGTTGTTAGTGGTGGTGTCTGAAATGCCAAGGAAAAGAAATCACATTTTGGTTTTCTTGTTTTGCAGCTTGCACTACGGAAACAGAAAAGGTCTGTCGCGATTCTTCTGAAGATCACCTGCAGCCTTTCAAAAATAAAATGGAAGAATTTCTCGGCCAAGGTATGAAAGGTGTTATAAAACTTGCAGCTATGTGACAGTGATGTGATTTATTCACGAAGATTGTTTTGTTTGTGTGGCTCTGTAAGTCAAGTGGGTAATGGATCATTTTGCCATAAGCTATGGTACTTAGACATTACTGGTAGCCCTTACATACGCAGTTTAAGTTATTTTCTGGCTGATCTACACTGTGTGACATTCTGATAACTTAGCTGGGCTTTTAGTGCTTTAAAAGATCTGTGCAGATAATATAGATGAGAACTTTTCTGTGGCTTACTTGCTTCTGTGGTTTTAAAGTTTTTTTAAAAAAAAAAGTTGGTGCAAATTTCAATTGTTTGCACTGGGCCATTTTAGAGTTTTAGTTCAATGGTGTGGCTGTCTTAGAATAATGATGGGTTTTAAGAAAAATAAGAATTTCTTGCAAATACTGTAGTTATATTGATGCAGACAGATGAAAATGATGTAATATCAGGATTTGTGTAATTTGTGTATAAACTACTGCAAGACAGAAACCCCTGCACTAGTGGTGTCCTTTTTGTTTTTTCAAATAATTGTCACACTTTAATAATAAACAGCTGTGCGAGACGATGCATGATTTGGCAGAGTAACCTGGTGTGCAGAATACATAGAGACTGTGGCTGAAACAGATGATGGAGTATTGTTTTTTGGAACGGGGGACATAATGAGCTACAGGGAAAATTTGGCTACAAGGCGTGCTTGTCAGTTACATGCCAGTAATTAATTTAAGATGGTCCTCCTTTGGGTTTTTTACACTTGGGTTGCCAGCAATACCTTAAATAAAGCCGGGGTTATTTCTGCACTTTTAATAATGTTTTATTTAAATGAGCAGTTGGGTATAACTTGGAAGCGAAGGCAAAAAAAACTGTGTCCTGTTGGTTAGATTAATAAATAGCTTTGTCCAAACCATTTGGATATTGCTTCTGACCCATGACACCTACACCCTAAGGCTTACTGTACCTGATGACTCTTAGACACATTTACCATTAGTTAGGAGCTGTTTAATCTCTAGTATGATGGGGTATTGCATATCCTAACCCAAATGTAAAGGTTGTGAAGAAACTGGGGGAAAATTTGTTGAAGGGAATCACTGTAGTGCCCCAGGCAGGTCTCTTTTTGAAGAAGCCTCTTTTCCCTACTCTGATCTGAGTCAGCTGTGCTTGTGTTCAGAATGGTACTTTTTCTCAAGATTAGGCTCTCTCCTTCTCTACTAAGACAGGGTTTTAAATTATTTTGCTTTAGGATTAAACAAAAAATGTCCATATGTCAACAGAAAGCCTTTGCAGCTTTTTGTCTCATGAGGCTTCCTTTGCATGTGACTTTCTAACTTGATTAATTGGATGCTTAACGAGCAGAAAGGAACAATCCAGGATTCGCATACAATCCATTTTAGTTATTTATTTGTAACTGTTTATTTTTATTCTTGCTTTACTGATTATACAGCCCAGCTTGAAAGAGAGTTAACCTTTGGATCTGTCAAAGAAAGGCTTTTTGGTCTTATGCAATAGCTGAATTCAGGGCTTCATATTCAAATAGCATTGTAATCTGTTGCATATGTAGTCTAGTTGTTTTAAAGTCCGTGAGTCTTAGCTTAAAAAATGGCTTGACTAGAAAAGCTTTTATAGCACAACACTAGGATGCTAGCAGTTCTTTGATCTGTTTGAGAAGAGCAGGGATTCCCATTGTTTTTCGAGACATTGATGACTGACAGGGCTACTGTCAGAATTAGTAACAGAGCTCATTACGCAAAAAAGAAATTATTATTGTTGTTTGTATTTGTAACTGTGGGTTACAGAATGAAATAAATGTAGCAAAATACAGTTTTTTCACTGTGAACCCTACCACAAAATGCTAGAAAAACTGGACCCTTAGGGACAGAACTGTAGGTCAGTTCACTTTTTGCAGCACGTTTCTCTATACAGTAGCTCACTGTAGCAAATTTGAAGCAAAATTTATTGCAAATTAATTGAATATCTTTTTTAGATTTTTTTTTTTTTTTTTTTGCTCCTGTTCATGTAATGTTTTTGCTATATTGAGTTTTCTGCTTCTTAGGTCAGCATTTTTGGTTATAATTATACTTTTTTACTTTTCTTATAAGTGCATGACTTTAAAAGTATGTCAAGTTGGTATCACAATTATGGAAAAATACTTTGGTGATTATAGTTGTTAATTTTTTTAGAGAGCAAAACTTGGTGCAAATGTTGTACAAAAGCAAGTGGTTTACAAGTTACTATACATTTTAAAGCTAAAGAGTTTTCTTTCCTAAATATGGTAATCATATAAACCCCGTGGCAGTATGGGACTGATTGGAGTACTGTATATACATGTACTCTCCGTGTGTGCGTGCTCATGCACAGGTCCATTTTAGGCCACATTGGTTTCCTGTTTATACAGGAAAAACAGTTTTCAGAGGAAAAGATTTGGTCCCTACATGTTGGAACTACAGTATAAGGGCTAGCTTTACAGTCAGGATAAGTGATGGTACTAGACCTACCTGTTGAAAATAACATTGGGCAATCTCGTTCCTGTAGTCACCGTGGGTATGAAACCCTTGGTTAATGTTGATTACAGAATTCAGGACCTGGCAGACAAACGTTTTTCTTTATAAAACTTGTGTAAAGCCCATGTGCACTGTACGAACAGGGCAATATTCTCATGCTTACTTTCTTCTTTCAATGTACAGTATTGGACCACAGAAAAGTCACTTCACTGCCAAGGTTAGGCTCTACAACACAGGCAGAGTAGTTCTGTTTATTTAAATAGTTAGTGATTGTGTCATTCCATCTTAGTGTGTTAGATATGCAGTAACACATCCAACACCCTGTATGTTTAGGAATTGGAAACCTGCAGTGACGTTATCACTTGATGATGATAATTAAAAGTACAGTATGTACAGTATATATATTACAGTGCATTTTGCAGTATTTTGTACTTTAATTTCTTGACGTGGTTACATACCAGACACTAAAAGTCAAATGAGAATTCCTGGAATAACATACAGTACTTTATTTAAGACTGATTATCTATAAACAATAAGTACCATGTGTAAAAAGATCAATAGCAAGATTTAGTGCTGAGAATGGTAGATAAAAGTGATCTTCATATTTGACATGTTGGGACCTCTTAGGTATAGTTCTGGCTTCAATTACATGGGAATGATTTGATATTCCCCAAAAGGAGCGCTGTAGATCAGGGAAGGCGGAGCCCATGAATAAAAGGGATCTACATTACTTGGAAGTGGTTCAGAGTGGCTGTTTCAGATTGTTATGGCTTTGGATCAGACAGTAGTTCATCCAAAACATTAGGATGTACACAGGGTGACTGTATTGTTCTGTTGTTTTTGTTCACATTTCAGTGAATAGCACTGCATTATGGGTTTTCTTCTGTCATACAAATATGAAACTCACTTTGTATATATTTATGTATATGCTCATGCAGAGTGAGTGCTGATCCCAGGAGCAGCACCTACGTCAAATAGATATGATTCATATATATGGTTAAGCTATCAGAACTCTACATTTGCTGTTCATATATAGTCTACCTTGTTGTATTCAAGTATTAAAAGATTTGGATCTAGGTAACTAAATGAAAAACATGGCTACTTCTCACCCAAGCTAAGCAAATTGACCAGTAAAGTTGTAAGAGTAGAATACTCTACAGGAAACTGTGCGTAGATGAGTGTTGTTCAATTTATTTTTAATTTTGATTTACTGTACTGTATGTTTCACTACTTAGTATCAAATTATTTTGCATGTGGTATTTTTGTGCAATACAAATTGAAATATAATTCAAACAATAGTGTGAAATATTTAAACAAATATGTTTATTTACTGTAAGTCTTCAAAAAGTACTGCAGTTTTTAGAGCATCAAAGGATATTTGCCAGCGTCGTCTGAGTATTCTTAAATCACACATTTTTGTTTTGCTATCAGCAAGGAAGTAAAGTGGTATGTTTCATGGGCTATGTGGTCCTGAAACAAGATTAGGTGCTGTACTTCATAAATAGATCCACCCACTAACTCACAGTCCCCATTCATACTCAATGTTTCTCTAGCACAGCTGCACAATGGACAATGCCTGTCCTTAGATACTGCTTCTCCCTGTCATTGCCAATAGTATAATGGATATATCAGTCATCTTTGTTGCATGCACTGATAGACAATTTAGCAGTTAATCAAGTTAAGAACAATACCTTATTTGTACCTGAAAACTATCGGGATTTATCACCAAATATTTTCACCTTTTTTAAATAGTATAAACATTTAACCTGTAAACTTGTGTAAACAGTTTAATGGGCAAACGTTTCTGTCGCCAGTTGTAATGGTCCTGTCAGATACTACTGATCCTGACAAACGGTGCAGTTACTGCAACGATTAGTCCTGTTGTTTCTGATATCAACCCTTGAAAGAAACTGTTGTGGCTTGTAGAATATTAACAGGTCTAAAAGGTCTTTCAGAGATGATGGGGTATTTTAGCTGCTTTTTAAAATCTTTTTCTTTAAAGACCATAGTTCTGATATGATTTTTTTTATACCATCACAATCTTCCTCTGTTAATGCCATGATCCACATCGGTAGGCTAACATGAAATAAAGGCTGATATACAGCTTGTAAGCTTCTTAGAGAAAACAAGGTTCTGTCACCTTATTGATCGTAACTGAAATATTTGCCAAAAGCATGGTGAGCTAAATGTTTTGAGATCACATTTGCCATTTCTGCATAATAAAAGTTTGGTAAACCCCAGTTCTTGGTAATCACCTGCTCCTATGGTCTGAATGTATGTCTTCTGACTGTTTTCCCAGCATCCTTTGCTCATACTCCACTCCCAACAGTATCACTCCCAGGGCAACTGTGGCTCATTCTATAGAAGCATTCCAGCTGCCTTGTCCATTGGCCAGACGACTGCCCCTCAAGCCTAACGTTAAAGCCTGATTGTCAGTTTCTACTTGTGTGGAGTAGCGGCTGTAGTTCTGGTTTAAATCTTCTGGTCTAGAAATTGTGGATGTGGGTACAGAGTTGGCATATACTGTACCACTGTATTTATACTTAAGAAGAGTACTCATACTAATGGAGTACTCTTGAAGTACTCACTCTGGGCAGTAAACTGCCCAGCTGTATAAATGCAAGTCACTTTTGATAAAAGCATTAACCAAGTAAATTAATTGTAACATGGGGAATAGGTCAAGAGCATGTTACTGTAATAAGACTAGAAATTGTGTTGCTCTGAGATTTGTTCCCTATGCTGCTAAAAAATTCTCTTAACACTTTGCCTTAATTTGCCAATGTAACCTGCTGTTAATGTGCTTGCTCATTGATGTTAAGGGATTAAAGCTGTTATTGTCCTTTATTTTAACACAGCAAAAGTTGATTTGGAGTTGCAGGAGACTCAACTGACTGTAGCACATAAAAGGTAAGAGAATCTCTTTTCGGGAGTTTAGTAGTGCAAGTGGTAACCTTGCTCTTTAGATCATTGAACAAGTTTCAAGACTGAAGGAATATCTTGCAATTTTCCTAATTCCTTTTCTGTGGTTCCTCCAGTGCCATTGAGTTACAGTTCCACCCTGGATTCTCAGTCAACCAATATGCACCAAACAAGAACTCTGATTCTTCTTATATTGAGCAGAATTTCAATCACAGAAATTCCCAGACTCCATTGAGACATGTAGATGAACACCAGTCTATCTGCCATTATGAGTTAGGTTATGTTATGGAAATGCTGCCTTTGAAGTATGTTTTATACTATACACTAAATAAAGCTTGTTATGAGTTGTTATATCATTTTAAAATAATTGACATTTAAGATTGTACATTCTAAGTACAAGTTTTATTCAACTAAAATCATTTTAAATGTACATATTTGTAAATTAAGAAATGTGCATTGCTTACGATATGCAGTTTTGAAGTTGTATTTAATGGTATTGGAGTGATTCTGTTTGTCCAGTTAAGTTCTGTGTAGTTTTGGTAATGCAATTTATGGTGCATGTTTTCTCACTGTATTTCTTATTACATTTTCTAAGATAATGTAAGAATATGTATGATTTATCTTATCCTGGAATATTATCATGGTCGTTGAACCAAAAAATTGTTCTGTTCTTTTTAGTCCATGTTTAGATCACATAAGGCAGGTTTTCCAAGCTGATTCAGAAGATCTTGTGATGAGTTGAAGGCACACAGGTCTGTGTTTATCTAGCTGAGGCAGGCAGACGGGAAAGGCTCCAGCCTCCTATTAACACTGACAGGACTTGGAATGTCTTCACCGAAACTCCAAACAATGAGTTCATTGCCTTACAATATTGATCAAGAGCAAAAAGTAAAGGAGCTGACACAGTTACATTTGTTTCTACAATGGGATCTAAAGGCATGCTTTTTGCTCTCCCTTTAAATCCCTTACATGGATGGGTTCAGAAATGGATTGAACACTCTTTATAAATAAACTATTTCAGTAAGGGTGCTGTAGCATGCCCTTGTTTTGAAGAATATGCCTGTGCCGCCATGTTCTTCCTTCCTTCAAGTGTTGAGGTCTTATTACTGTACGTATGTTTATTTTTGTTTGTAAGTCCCTGTAAAACTACTATATTGTCAAGACCTTAAGAATGTTCCATTTGTCGCCTCTAGTTGTGAGAACACAACTTCAGTGACTTCAGTGAAGCATCTTCAGTGACATGCTTAGTGAGAATTGAACTATGCCAATTAATCCTGTAAAGTAAATGAACAAAGAATGACAGTTTCGGAGAGTACTGTAGAAGATATGGACTATTTTGTCCACCTGCAGTTGCATAAATGAACATTGATTGTCTGTACTTTGCTCTAATAGTTGGCTTTGCCACTACTTGATAAGTCCCTTATCTTTCATTTAGCACAGAATTAAGGGAGTTAAAAGACTTTTGACATTTCATTTTGTAGGCCTTATTTTGTTGCATAGTGTTTCTCACTTGCCATCATATTTTATTCCTATAAAACGTTTTTATGTTTTTAGGTAGGGATAAACCAATGTTGTGGATTAGCCTTATGCTTTTGTTCTGGAGTTCTTATAGCATTGAACTAAATTACTGTTGTCTGCAACTAGAATGATAGAAGAGGAAATGAGACATTTTAATAATTAAATATTCTTAATCTTTATTCAGGTTAACTTAATATTAGTTTTAAGGTTTGGAATCTGCTGATACAAAAAGTAAATCAGCATTTTACATTTATGAAGTCTGACATGTAGACAAAACATTTAAAGAAATTTAATCAAGTTACAAAAAGAATGCAATAACCATGGCCAGAAAATATGGGTCTAATTTTTTGTGTTTTTGTTCAGAGATTCAGCAAACTCTTAATCTTGCTTTAACCTATAATCAAAATTGATACTGGCAGCTTGTAAGAAATTACTACACGAATGCTTTGTGTAAAATAGATGCATCAGAGAACATCATCCTGCTAATGTTTCCCAAGTGCTAAAGAGTCTGAGTTTGGAACGCACACAACCTTTTGCAATAAAATACTGCACTTCATTTCAATAAGTCTTTTGTTGCGAGACAGTTAATTTCAGATATCCCATTCCTTTGTTTCCCATTTATTTTTTAAAGTGTTTTACAACAATTCCAAGTCTGGAAATATTTTAACAGTTTTTAACCGACTGAGCAGTCAGCGGTGTTTCTGATTCATAAGATATTCTCATATTTCACTGGCAGCCTTCACTTAAATATCAGAATATTTCTCACAATGTAGAGGTTTAATTTTCAAAAGCATTTATAGTATACTTTGGCTTTAATAATTATCTACTTAAAGTCCATGAGCTGTAATGTGGAAAGCTGGACAGGTTGTTTCCAACTTTGGAAATTACAGAATAATTTCCCAAGTAGCATACTATACATTTCCTAAATGCTCCATATATTTCTTGTTAGTTGAAATACCTACTTTTAATTAGAAACAGAACTTTCTACCAAACTTTCATTTATTTAGGTGTTAACAACTGGTCAAGCCTAAATCCTACAGAAGACCTGTGCAGGTCACCCTTAACCATCCTGTGTACACTACAGGAATTAATCACTTTATTTGCTACCATGCCCTTCATAACATAGTACTTATGGTATATTAGTATTATTTCGCTTATGGTTTATGTGACGCATGAAAACTTAGCAAACAAAATAGAGTTGTAACTTTTTTGGACAGGAAAACTTGTGGGTTGTGGGAGTGGAAGAGAAGGAATAATATATAGGAACTCCCCCCCCCATGAGCTGTTTGGAGATGTCAGTGGTGAACTGTCTAGAGCAGAGGGGGTCAAACCAGAGAAGGTTCATCCTCCTTAATCTGCAGTTGGGAAACAAAGTACTTGGCACTATCAGGCCAATTGACACGGAGGATTCTGCGCAAACAAATGCAATGAAATCCACCCACCCTTAAGTAGTGCTTGACATAAATTGTAGGGATAAAAACCTGGGAAAGGGGAAGAAAAAATACTGTACTGTAATACACATTTTCTGATTTAAAATTAAGATTGGAAAACAATATCTGCAAAATCAGTTTTCTCCAATTTACAGTATCCTACAGTACAGTATATGTACAGTAGATTGGCTCATTAGGATGTTCCTGTAACAGTCCTTACATTTCAATAGCAAGTTATAATGGAGTATAGGAGCCACAGTTAAATGGATTTTTAAATTGTAAATAATAAACCAGAATATCTTGAACAATATTATCACAAGAGCAAGCCACCCATATGGTATTGTAGATTTACTTTGTTTTGTCTTTTTTTCCCCAGTTTCTTGGAATTAACTGTATTCTTCTCAGTCAAACCTAAAATGGCGGAGAAGGAGGTTTCACCAAACACCTTCTTCTCTCTGTGGCATGAGTTCTGTACGGATTTTAAAGACTTGTGGAAGAAGGAAAACAAACTGATTCTTCAAGAAAGGTACAGTATGGACATGTTGTACTTTGTAGAGCTTACTGTACATCATTTTATTTCTAGTACACTATAACCCTTGCTTTCTTCAAACAAATTAGTTACTTTATTGCCGTCCACAGCAATGCATGTCTGCACCACTCTTAAGCTTAAAATAAGTATTTTCCAAATTGTCCCCCACTGGGTGGTTTTGTTTTTATGGAAGGAAGACATTTGCTTGTGCAGCTCCTGGTTTCACAATCAAAAATATGAGCTTCACAGATAGTACTCCAAGAATGTGAGGCTTTGTGCTCAATAAAATGTTTTTAATAGATGTATCCCTAAAAATGGACTGTTTTACTGTGGGATATTTTTCTCATGAGATTCATTCCTTGCTCATTTTTTAGACTTCAGGAATTGATTTATTATTTTTCAGCACTGTAACCACACACTTTGAACCTCACACTTGAGTTTTACATGTTTTCAAAACAATTAAGCGAGGTTTTCAAAACTGTTTCCATAAAGCAAAAGGTCTGTGAGCAGTGTTTGCACAAACCTGATTTTAATGTGCCATTACCTCAGGTACAGTACCTGCAGCTGTGGTATTTTTTTGTTATCCCACATTTGTTTGCAATAAAATCATTCATTTGGAGAATGTGACAGGTCTGCTCACCTTTCCATGACTCCTGCTTGCTTTTCACTTTTGAAATATATTATCCTTCCTGGCAAGCTATCTATAGGACTGCTGTAGAAAATGAAGCATCTTGCTAAGGTCAGATTTATAATGCTTTCATATTTCACCTTTCTGTAGTGATGCAAAATAAAAGTCTTTGTTGTGAACGCTGAAGGTGTAACCACTGCATTTCTTGAATTAAATACAAGTCTGCTACCTCCAGGACTTTCTTCTTTGATCCAAGAAGTGCCCTAAAAGTGGCATTCTTATCCACAGTACTTAGTACAATACTTGAATGTGATGAATGGATCACTGGATGTTGTTTTGTGTTACTGAATCCCAGAAGAAGTAAAGGGGAAAATTTTCACTGGTTTTTACAGCTTTAAATTCCCTGTTTAATATCCGTTTATCTGTATTGCAGTGCTTTTCTACAAGTTTAAGCACCTGATGTGTAAACTTAAGTTAAAGATCTTCTAAAACTGTTGGGTCTTTTTAAATCATCCTAAATCTTTGAAGTTACGGAATATGTTTTGGTGGAGTTGAAATTGAATTTGAGTTTAAAGTGAATATTTAATATGTGCCTGCATAGGAAAACATTACAGATGCATCTGAGAATTACAGAAAGCTATTTGATCACAGTTTGATTTCCTGAGTACTGGAATGCAGAGCCCTCCTAGGCAGGCAGAACCTATGCTACAGTATGTACTGTCTACGGTACGCATGTTCTCTCTGGGCTAACTGCTCACTCCGTAATAAATGAATTATAAAGGCAGTATCCCCTGTAGAAAAAATACTCGGTGTCAGGTCTGAGCTTAAGACATCCCTTTTTTAGCACTTGTGAACTTATTGACAACTGAATAGGCAAGAGTAGCGTCTACCAGTGTAATTAGCACTGCTTTTACATCATGAAAGCTCTTCCTTACCTACTCTGAAGACTCTGAAGAGCACTAGGAAGAGCAGCAAATAATATGGTAATGTTCAAAATTCAATATTCTGTCATTAGAATAAATTGTGCTAATGGTGGCGGAGCTGAATTCATTAATTTAATATAAGGAGCGTCATGACTTCAATGAAACTATAAGTTGTTTCAGAGAGACTATGAAAAATGGGATTGACTAAAATAACAGATTGCAAATAATGTCCCATCAATTAGTAATGCCACAAAGACTGGAATAATCCTAGGTTTAAACTAGCTAGGTTTAAATGAGTACTTAAATGTTTTCTCTCTAAAACAATTTTATAGCCTATACAGTATAGCCTTATGTTAAATTTCTTTCAAAGTATAGAAAAATCAGTCTTAAATTGTTTTATTAAAATGATAAAAAAAACAGTTGTACCGTTAGTTAATATTCCATCCCTACTGTGTTTGGTATTGTTCAACATGAGTTTCCCATAACACGTACCATATGTTTAATATTAGATTATATCTGCTTCATTAAAATTCATTGAAAAGTGGAAAGCTGGTGAAATGAACCAAATCTATTTTTTTAACCTGAATAATAAGAAGAGTGCTTGTTTCATACAGTTTCTTATTGTGGTATGATGAGGGTATTTGATAACATTTTTAAATGTCAACAAATAAAAATTAGTCTGTAGTGCTGGATGTTGATAAAGACTGGGATACTTTTTGTTTGAAAACTACACTCAGTTATCAAAGATATCTGGCTACATATTTAGTTTGAATTGAGGTACATTTTGTTTCTTTAACCTTCTGCCTACCAACATTCCAACAACAAGAAAAGTTTTGTCAAGTATAACTCTCAGAGGGCTCAAATGACTTTTTTTTGTAAATCCACTGAGTCTTAGAATAAGATGGATTAAAATAAAAAATCCTCTTATTTACTGTTAATCCAAAATACTATCTTATTTTCCTTATCAAGTGAATTATTTTATATACTTTGTACAGTATATTACGATTTTTTGATCATTTTTCACAGGCCCAAATGAAACTGACTTTTAAAAAAACATGAATATCAATTACATTTTCTGTTCTATTTTCATCATTTGTTAAAATGTGTTCTGAGCAAAGATATGATACTCATGCCCTAGCTTCTTTTCGTATCTTCAAATGATTTTCATCAAATGCCTTAAAACTACACAGCATCCCCAGGTTAGCTATAAGACCCTTACATTTCATGGAATGCTTTGTTATTCCTTAACCGGATGTCTACTGCAAGCTGATAGTGTTTGCTGTCGCTGAAGGCAGCACCTGAAACTTTGAACAATCTGTCTGTTGTCGCAATCCATTAATTTGTCGTGTATCAGCAGACTTTCAATTTGGGTTTAAAGGTGTCTCAGAGTTGAGTCTGGTTGGAGCCATGAGAAATTAATCTGTCTAACGCAGATATTTAGACAAAGTTATTAATGTTAAGTGGCAAGTAAGTGGTACTCTTCTCACTGGCCTTAACGATGGGAAAGTGTTTCCCAAGTACTGATAATGTGTGCAGACGAGCCAGGCGGAGACTCTGCAAGACAGTTACAATGATTTTGGGTCATTCCATATCAAGATAAACTTTTGAGTAAGAGTGCAGCTGACCTGGTCTGTGCTTTGCTTAAACAGAATTCCCAAAGGGTGTGGTTTTGTGGGGAACCCATGCTTGAATACTTAATGGCTGTAGCTAACAGATTGTAACTTGGGTAAGCCCCGTAAAATTGTTACTCCTAGACAAGCCTATTTGCTATTTGATGGCTTGGAACAACTACAAACACTTGAAGTGAGGATACTGATAACCAAGAGGCTGTCTGCTGGATAACTTGAGTATGAGTTGTGAACGAGGGGAGACCCTGTGGTCCTTCTCGTGCAATCATGCAGTAAGCACTGTTACATGCCCTACTACCTAAATCTTCAGTTGCACTAAGGTTGCACTTCAAAATTTGTTTTTCAAATGTTTCTCCACAGTGTAGAGAAATGATTGCCGTTTCCCAAGGCAATGTACTGTAAATGATAAAGACTCTACCAGGCTTTAACTCAGAAGTAAAACTGGTATTAGAAAACAAACACTTTCGTTCCTTAATTGACACAGTTAGAAACTGACTTTACCTAAAATTTTACTTTTTGTTGAAAACCTGTGATTTTGCTACTCATACAACTGATGTACTCTTTTTTTTCCCCATAAGTACCATGAATGAACAGTGAAATGACTGACAGTCATATGTACAAATGAATTAAAGTGGTGCCGTTCAATTAAAAGGGACAAAGGACAAATGAACCTTTAAGAAAAATGAGTTAGTGTGAGGATTTGTACTCAATGGAATCGTATATACTGTAGGCATTTTGACCCAGAAGTGCTCAGGCCCCAAGCTATGGCCTTTAAACAAAGGTATTGCTCTAATTTGTTTTTCCCACCATGTATTTTTTACTGATTAAAATCCAACATCAAACACCAAGTAGTGAAAAGCAGATTTCCTCATATAGAGTGTTACAGTATATTCTAAATATAATTATAATCACATACATTTAGCTGTAAAGCATTGCTTTGCTCAAACCATTAGAGCAGCAAGTTTGTATGCTTTGCAATTGTTCTACATTCGTCCTGCATTATGATTCCAAATACGCTTTTTCACCTAGAAATATATGCTTTCTGTCACTAAATCTGCATCTGGTTTGCTTCTTAAGACTTCTTCCCAATACTCTCTAAATCCTTCCTCCAACTGCCCCGTTAAGCTGTTACAGCTAAAGGCCCCATGTAATTGTCATATGTCTGCGTCTCCTGCTCCTTTAATTATTACTGAAGTTTTCAGAGTCAAGTATGACCTCGAACAGAAACTTGCCATATTTGGTTCTGTAGTCTTAGATTTGTACTGGCTGTATCAGGATACAAACCTCTGACCTTCCCAAGCTGAGCTATCATGATGGCATAGGCTATGATTTAAGCACAGAAGGGAAAACACAGATTGGTAACCTCATAATGTAGTCAATTTTTTAATGGCTTAGAATGTGTTTTTACTGCGTAGTGTTTAAATTAACCTGCTACTGATGGTCTGGCTCTTGCAACCGAAACAGACCCTCTTGCCTTGGCTGTGTTTTATAAATGGCCCATAATTCTCTTCACTGTAAACATTTCAGGGTTTGCGTGGTCTGGAGAAAGTGCATACTTAACAGGCAAAATTTATATTGAGAAAATAGTTGTTTTGTTTCAATGAATCTGTATGCATGCAGCGCAAAATAATACAATATTTTATGTTTTAAAGAAGTAAAATTGCTTACCACATCATTATATGGAAATGAAGATCTCATTTTTTATTAGACTGAGTTCATAATGTTTCAGGCTCATTTACTTGTCACAGAGTTCAGAATCTGGAAGTGGCACGTTATTACAGCTTTAGAATTATTAATGTTTTTGCAGTTTAATAAAACCCCCATTTGTTTGGAAGGTTAAATCTAATGTAATGAGCATTACTTCTCTTGTAACGTTCCTCCTTCCATTTCAGAGAATAACGGAGAAAAGTAACTGTCGTCAATGCCTTTCAGTGTCTAAATCTGATCAGTAGCCAGCTATGCAGTTGGTACAAAAGAACTAAAATCTTTTTTTCCTGTTTACTAGCACGCACTCAATTCATTACACAGTGTTAAAATGTTCCTAAAATTTCAGTGTTAAAATTTACCCCACTGAAACTCAGAATAAGTGTTCTTTGGGCGATCACAGTCAACATTTTACTGATTCACTCCTTTTAGTTAATCTTTGGTTTTTGGGGTCTACAGTATGTTACCAATTATTGTGTAGGAAAGAAATCTTCTACTTGTGTTTTAGAAAATAGAATTAGTAATGCATAACTTTGTTTTTCTTCTCACTAAATGAGTGTTAGGACCTGAATGTAGTAAATAATTTCATTTTAATAGTCTGTCATCTTCCTATCTGAGAAATTAGAGGTTTTGAAAGCTCTGAGCTCCACTGGAAAAAACACAGGCGATTTAATAACTTCCGACTGCAAAGATTAGGTAACCTTGGTACATGGAGTTCTGTCAGGTCAAATTAATGTGCGTGAACGAAAGACAACTTCTGCTTATTCCTCACAGGAAGGCTGAAGCCACTTCATTTACTACATACAAGGAATTCAAGTGTTAAAGGAGATCACTGGAAATTGTAAACAAAGACCGGAGGGAATGTGAAGAGAACTGTAGCTCACATTTACACAGCCAGTTTCCTGTCAAAATATAGGCTATCTTCTGCCAGAACCTATTAAAACCTATTATTATTATTATGATTGTGTTCTAGCCCAGTTAGGGAGCTTTCTGCATAAGTTTGCCTAATGGGAAATTAATGTTTCTCTGCTTTGACTTTAGGAAACGTATTTCAGATGTGAGGTTTTGGACAAATATTGTGCCTTCTTGGATAATATCCACCCATTTTGTGCAAACCTAGCTGCTTGTTTTTTATAATAAAATGAATAGTATTCAGTGGCAGTCTGCACACTGGTTGAACTCATGTGTTACAGAGGCTAATTGGCATAGAATGATGAAACTGATACAGGTGTAATCTGTTACTATCACAGGAGTTGCCTCGTTTCTGTTGAGACATGCACGACTGCTTTAAGTCTGATCTGGCTTTTCTTGTTCTGCTGTTTTTTGAAACTTAGAAAGTTAGAGGTTGTCAAAAAGTGGTAAGGTACAGTATACGGAAAAGCAGTAACTGTTTTAGTGGCTGTGTATCACGTTAAACTGAATGTTGCTGAAAAAAGTAAAAAGACTACATGTTGAATGTTCCAGATTTGGAAACAGAAAGTCACCTTCATGTTCATTGTTGATGAAACGTTTAATAAAGCAGTAAATAATCATCGGGAGGATTTTAATTTGAATGTTTTATACAATAAATATATAAAGGAGGTGTCAAGACTTATGGTGTTACTTTACAGCAAAGTTAGTGGTAAAAATGTTTTCTGTTTCTAAATAACAGTACTATATACAGTACATTTGCGTCTTTTAAATTGATCACATGGAATAAACCTACGCATGCCGACACAGCTACCCACCTGAATAAATAATAATGTCCACCTCACCAAACACAAATTATAAACTCAAGGGGGATATTGGTTTTACACCATTTTCATGTGAATGACTGTAATTATTTATCTTTGTTTTATATACATGTACACTGTACATCTTCTTATGTTTCACTTTAAATTAATGTGGGAATAAAAATACTTGAATATATATATATACACACCATATACTGTATTCTATATCACTTTGTGATGACCTACCAGAAGCATTTTCAAATATCTTTAGGAAGTGTTCAATTATTACTGAAGATCAGCATGGGTTAGGGAAATATTTCCCTAATGCAAATGAACTTCATGATTTATGAAAAATAAACTGCTGCATTTAGTTCTGATTACCTAACTATAATGCTGAACGGACATGCTGAGAGGTAACCTTTAACAGCAGTGAAATTAATATAATTTGTGCAGGGGTGAAAGTGACGATGCTGTTATATTCTGAGAACCCAAATGGGGCAGGACCACGTGTACTGCTGGTGACAAAAGTGCTATCAGGAGCACTGTTTGCTCAAAGCATATTGTGAGGAGGTTCTGTTTCATCCCTTGTGAGAAAGGTTAGGTACAGTACATGTAATCTGAATTTAATATAAAGGTTAACTTTTCCTAGCTAAGAAAGCTTGTGTTGGAGAAAGTTGATTTGGAATTAACATAATTTTGTTGGCAATTTAGTTACCACTTTAGCATTGGAAACCTTTCATACCCTGAGGTTATGTAGTACCTGTTACAAAATGCTTCATATTTACCTTAATTGTATATTGTGGAAATAATTAGGTCATTTCCTGAATATTGAGTGTTGTCAAAGTCCTGTTTTATCTAACTTGTCTTCCTGTTGTGCACTGACCTTGTGTAGTGTATGGATTTTGTTTTAAGTTTGCTTTTTCTGTGTATAGTATAAAAAAAATTGAAAAAAAATCCCAATTCTTTTTTAGACTGAGAGAAGCTGAGGAGTGCTTCAGACAAGCAAAAGAAAAGGCATCCTATAATGTCAGACCCAAGCATGATTCTGGAATAGTAAGTACTTTCTTGCGCTGTTAAGATTTGGAGCATGGAAGATGTTAGAAAGATTGTGTTTTAAAAAAGCCATTATTGGAGTTAACTGTTGTAACAATTTTTTAGTGAACATTGTTTTTAGTAGCAGTAGCCCATTTGTAGGAGAACATTGTTTTTTTTCATTTAAACTAATGGTTTGTGTTTTGTCTTCCAGAAAGCAAAGCTTAGCATGAAAATCTGAGTGTCTGTGTGAAATTACTGGGGAACATTCAGACTTCATTTCTAGGAGAACGATGGACAGAGGAAAAAAAACGACAATTACAGTTACAAAATGTCAGAATCTGACATTTGGCCTATCTTTCCCTTTTCAAATTTCTTTAAGAAATGTCATTTTCCTCTTCTGCTTTTGGACGTTGTGGGCTTGCCATTAAATTGCTTTGTTTTGCCAATATGATACAAACTCTGGGTATGGAGGTGGTAACAGTCGGGGTAAAAAGAAACATGATCACAAGCCATTGGAAGACCTGGAATGTTGAATCTGCACAGGGACTACACAATTGTCATGGTAATGCATACAGAGCATGGATTATGTAATACAATATTTGAACTTTGCTGGCTTGCAAGTACAGTTCTCCAGATGAACCTATTGCCTGGATCTCTCTAACTTCACTGAAATCGCTTGCTTCAGAGACCTGTAAAATGCTTTTACTAATTCAGGTCCATCACGTAGATTTTAGCATAATGTAACTTGAAAATTTTAAGCAATAGAGGAGTGCGTGTGGTTCAAGCCAGTACAAAAACTGAATTTGTTGTCAAAACCTTGTTTAAAATGTGTGTATAAGTATAAATGACTTTATTGCATATCATAACAAAGAGGACAAGAGTTGACAGCTGCATTGTACTGAAAAGTATTTGTTCAAACTAACTCTGTGTATATAATGGAAGTAACACTTGCTAGGATCATGGTGATAGTACAGTCATTTTTTAGTCAGGTAATAAACTTATTTGGATATCACAACATATATTACTTTAAGTAATCAGCCTACAGTGTTTTTCAAATTCCTTACCATAACATCAGCTTGCTAAGAAGAATAGTGAAGATGAATCTGATATTTGCTGTTCTCTTCATCTCTTTACAGCAGTGTATCCTGTGAGTAAACACATTCAGAGGAGCTTACAGTAAGCTAATGAGTTCTGCTGTTAATATTTAAAATCATACCAGTAGCATGAATTCCATAGTACCACTGTACTGTCAAAATCAAAATGTTTCTGGTACTAAACCTCATGAAAACATAGTGGTAATTTTCATAATGGGGACAGACTGTCCAAAGAAAAGGCTTATCTGTGTAGCACTTACATTGTTTACCATCAAGAATGGAATTAAAGAAATGTTATCAACTTGTGATGGTATGATTAATGGGTTCGTTTGGTGGGCTTGATGAGATTGTGTTCTTCACGTTTCGCCTTCCACATTGTTGTGTATTTGTATTTAACCGATTTCTGACTTCTGAAAGAGAGGAGGACGTGGACATTGCACTGAAACTGTAGGTCCAAGACACAGGTTTTTCCAATTCTTACAGAAGCCAAACCAATTCTTTCTTGAATTTAGGAAACAATTTCTAAATTCTAAAGGCATTCTGAACACTTTTGAGTTTCTGGTGTGCAGGATTTCTCTTTAATTAGATTTGTTCCATTTCTGTAATTACAGTACATCTAATGAAATAAGAACAAAACTCAAAGAATTGGGAGGTCTGTGTAATTGCTCACTGAATGAATAGAATTGCAAGACTGTGATTGCTTGTACCCATTTCAAAGTCAAACTTTTTCTTACAGTCAAGTGTTATTGATAGGTGTGGACAAATACTAAACAGGTTTTGGTGGAAGAGATAAATGTCCCTGTAAAGTTTATGGAGAGGTTTAAGTGTTACTCTTAATTTGCAAGTGTCATGTTTAACATATCTATGTAGATTAAATATCTTCTGGAAGAAGTATGTTACATTGACTTGCAAGTAATTAACCTGTTACATAAAATGTTATTTTAAATGGTAAACTATGATTTTATTTATGTAAAGTAGTATTAACATCCTTATGTATGGAACATTTTTGTCAATTTTTACTTACCTACTAGCATGTTGGTTCCGTGCCCAATGTGTATATTATTGTATTATTCTGGAGTTCTTGTACAAGACTTATCACCATGTGCAATATAATAAAAGTGTTTCTAATTGGACTTTTTTTTCAAAACCAATGTAATTTATATAAAATAAAATGAGAAATAAATTATTGCTAGTGTCTTATTTCCAGACCGGTTCTTTACATTTAAAACTCTCGCAAGTGTGATCACTCACTGTTTCTCTCTTTCAGCTACAGTACCATCTCATTGTAAATACAAGTTCTGGAAAAACTAGGAGAACTAGCCTTTCATCCAGTTCATTAATTTTTTTTCTGGACAGAAAGAGCCTGTGTGTAGCTTTGTGAGCTGGCACATATAGCCATCTTTTTTCCAAATTCTATCTGGTTAGATATAGGAAGTGTCTGTTTAAGATGATCTGCTGAAGAAAATTCAATGCTATGAAAAACAGATTAAAGATGGTTGTAATCAAGCAAACATTTGTAGCTGTTTACATTTTTGTTGCTTTTTTATTGTAATGTCATTTATGGTTTTGTGTTCTGAAATTGGCAGCAGTCCACATCTAGAGAATATCTGGTGATGAATATTTTGAAAGTTGCAAATCATTTTGGGTAAGTGTTTTTCATGCATATGTGTATATTGTTTGCTATAAAGTTATTAAAATAAAGAATATGAATGTTGTTGGCTTTAGTACATGCCTAGTATAAAGTATATCCACCCAGCACAGCTGGATTTAGCTAGGTGTGAGATATGAGTTTGTATAGCTTAATTGCAATTCATTCTGGCTACACCTCAAAGTACAGCTGAAAAATGCCAGTGAAAACAATGGTTCTAAGTATATTAGACCATAGTGGCCATAGAATGTGCTATTTTCTAAAAAACTTGGCAAAAAATGGAAATCAGTGCATTGGACCTATAGTATTGAACATTGCTACAGTACCATGAGTTTCTCACCAGTCATTGTCATGCATCCCAATATTTCCTAAGAAGGAAGAGACAGTCATAGTTTTAATCTGAGAAGTTTAATCCCAGTTACCTTTAAATGAAATTAAATACATTCTTCTTCTCATTCTGCAAAAGAGAACACGGTAAACTGATTGAAGCTAGAGTTTTTTTTATCAATACAGTAAAATAGACAGATTGCTGAGCAGATACTACAGTCAAATCCAAACTGTACATTTGCAGACTTTAGTTTAAAACAGGACAAAACTGAACATAACTGTACATTATATAATTTTAATTATTTTTTCTCTAGATATACAACTTTTCCTCTTCGAACTGCTCCCTGTGTATAAAGTTGCCCTTACATTTTGCCAGCTTTGCACCAGTGTGCATTTGACCCTTTCATATCGCCACCCCCATTTTCACCTGATTCAGTGCTCGTCAAAGTTGTGGTGGTATATAATTATTGTACCATAGATTAATATTTTTTCCATTTGTACACTTTTAATATCTTAGTGATATTTCACAATATATTGAACAATACAATCTCAGTTCAGTCCATATTTAGGTAGCGCCTGTTACCTCAGGCCCTCCTGGAGTCTGAGGTTCTCTAGTTTTAGATTGTACTTGACAATCAAGGAAGCTCTGTCAAGCAGCACATTTTCTAATAGAAATCAGATTCATTAAGCAGCCTATTATCTGTTTTGGAACCTTACTGTATATACTGTATGTATTGAGTAGCAGTCTTCAGTTTTAGGTGAAAACGTCTGGCTGGGAATGCCAATTCTAGCTTGGCCACTCAAAACTCATGCTTTGTCAGTGTTTAAATACACCTCTAATAGCTTGTCAGTTCATATGTTGTATGAAATACAATTGTTTTTTCCTTTAATAAATTCAATGGAGTGTATAAATGTACACCTAGTGGTGATTTAATGTTGATCAATTAGAGCGTTTCTCATTCCCAGTCAGTTTTATTTGCATCCTGATATCAGAATAGTGCCTGCCTTCTTGAAGGATGGGTGTTGGCCCGGGTTCATGCAATGTGCTGTTCATAAAAACAAAATCTAATAAAATATCTGTTCTCGAAAAAATAAGTCTTATGAGCTCTCTCCTTTGAGAAGAAATAAATGTAACGGCAAAGCAGTGCTTGCGCTGCCGTCTCTGGTCCGTGGGTAGATGGCTCACTGTTTGCCCGATTCACTGACGTTCACCGATATGCACCGGCACTGCTTCACTCTCTGTATTTTCCTGTGGCGGAAAGTGGGCTGCAGGCCTGGACAGTCCAGTTCCACAGTGAGGGTTGTGAACTTCTGCGGCTTGCAGAAGGCGCAGGACTGGAAGGACTCCTGCTCCTTCTTGATGTGCCTGGGGATGTAGAAGGAGTTGCACTGGCCGTAGCAGAAGCGGTTAATTATGGTTCGGCTCACACAGCCCTCCTCGCTCACTGTCTGGCGTAGCGGCTGTGTTTTACACCAGTCACTCTTCAGGTACTTCTTCTCCGTCACCACCAGGGCCTCTTGACTGGAGGCCAGTACTTCCTGCTTGCGTGTCCGCCTGTCTGAGGTGTTGCTTTTGTTCTTGTAGGGTGAAGGGATTTCTCCCTGGGGTCGGTTTTTCCTGGACTCCACTACCATCATTAGCACTCCTGCTAACAAGACTGAAAATAAGAGCGTCCGATACATCCTAGAAAGAGAGCAGAAAAACGAGGTGTTACTATACAGGTGTGTCCTTGTGAAGAAGAATAATAAACATGGAAGTGATGTAGAAGGTACAATTGAGGTGTTTTCACTACATCCATGCACAGTTTAACTTTGTATCTCAAAGTGTGCAAATATTCTACAGTATATCAACACCATTCCCTTGTATGGGAACTCAAGAAGCAAGAGTCAAACCACAAAAATGAGAAGCAAAGCCATTAGGGATTATTAATCTTAATACTTTCTTTAACAATATGTAAGGGCACCACTGTTTCATTAAGTTAGTTTAGGTAATGCACTGCTTGGCTCCAGTACTTGGCCTCTCTTAAGACTCCCACAGAGCATTATCCTTTGCAAACTGCATCCCTCACAGATAACCCCATGACCAGATAACCTTTCTGTTCCTACTCCTTGCATTCTCAGACCTAGCGGTGTCTCAGAACATACAACAGAAAATTACATTCTCTGTGCTCAAGAGATATAGACAGGCTACTACCAGCTGGTCTAGGAGTTCGTTATTTTAAACAGTCAAGTAATTTTGTGGAAATAGTGTTTGGAGACCTGACTTGCACTTTAGATACTGTTAAACTTCTGTTGTTGATGTATTTTTTCATTTCCATTAAAACGTTAAGCAGCTCTGTTAAACGTATCAAAGAAACAGTTTGTCAAAATTCATAGCTAATAAAACTACTTGTAAGTAAGGATTAAAAATTCAGTTCAAATAATGAAGTAAAGTGTTAGAATGAACTATGTACTATATGCACCACTGTTGTAAAAATCCAAGGTATACAGGAACATTAATAACATCAGGTAGGTATTTGAACTATGCTTCAAAGCTGTGAACAAATTGAGCTGTAGCTGTCCAGCTCGTCGTTTGTTGAGAAGGAAAGGGGTGCTTGGTTTTGTACAGGGTGTGAATAAGGCTGAGGTCAGAAAATGATACCTTACTATAGCAAAAGTCTATTTAGAGATCATTTTGAATAGTAATAGTTTAGAACAAGAATTGTGACTTATTGCTTCAGCATAGCATACAGTAATATACAAAGTGATATTTCATCAGGAAATATTTTTAAAATAATTTTCACTGTCTTGTACTTTTGAATGAAGCCTAAGTCAAAGTTTTGGCATTGCTATTTTTTTATATCCCTCCAACGGAGTTTGGAGACTAGCTTGAAATCAGTCAAGTTATAGCTTTCCTGGGAAATGTGCCCTTGTCACAGCCACTGATTGCTGTACTCATTGATTTCCCCACAGTGCCTTGCAGCAGAGGTAGACACTCTTGGAGGAGCAATGCAGAACAGTGTGGAGGTGCTGTTTAAGATATTGACTCATAACCTGGATCTTCAGTGGGGCCACTGCTGTTGAACCCTTGAGCAAAGCACATTCTTTCAGCAAAGTTCCCAACTGTATAAATAAGCAAAGGTAAATTGCTCTGGATAAATGTTACCTCAATAAGTATTATTAAGAAATTGCACAGGTTGATTTTGTGCTTCAACCTTTGAATATCACCACCACTCGCCTAACTCCAGCAGCACTGAGTACTACAGTATATCACATTGAAAATAATTTCAGAGTCCAGTTACAAACGCCGCCAAAGTTAGTTTCTTAATTGAAAAGGAATTTTAAACAAAGATGTAAGCAGTTCATGTGCCACGTGAATACATGGTGGAAACACAGTTAAAGGTAAGCTATGTCTACAGTCTGAAAGGTTTAATTACATTGTTTATCCAACACCTCCGAATGACACAGCTTTTAGAGTCTGAAAACATTTCAAATTTGAAATATCTGAGTGTAAAGAGTTAACCGAACTATATGGTCAGCATCTTTAAAATGATCTAAATCAGTGTATGATAACATTTATCATTCCCCAGTCCAATTTCCATAAGAGCAGAAAAACAGAGACCTACAGTATGAACAAGAGCAGACCCCTTGGCCCACACATCCCAATAGGAGGTAATGTGTTCAAGGATCTCATCCAGACTTGAAAGAAGCCAGAGTATCGACTTGAATAACCAGGTCTGATAGCTTGTTCATACCTCTACAACCCTTTGTATCTTTGCAAATATTTTGTAATACAATATCGCTCTTTCTTTTTGAAGAAATTGTATTTTTCTTATGCTAAAAAACTTATACAATTTTATTTTACCATCTACAGTATCTTCCATTACTTCATCCTATAGGTTAATTAAACCACTAGTAAAAATGTTTCATTTTCAGGATAGTATGGATAACATGCACAGATTTACCACTGCAGCATTCTTAACTCTGAAGAAATTAATTACAGAAAAAGCCATTGTTTTTCCTGAGGATAGAACAAAAATCCTGCAAATAACCTTTCACCCTCTCGTAGACATAAGCACTTGTAGACATTTGTAGAAGTAGAACAGTAGAACAAAAATGTAAAACTTAAAGATTATACTAAAAAAGTCCAATTAGTTCAACTATGAATGTGGGATATGCGCATAAACAGTAGCACGTTTAGTAGCACAAGAGTAAAGGGTTTAAGTAAATTTATTCAATTAAATCAGTCTCTATATTGTATCTACTACATTTGTTTATTGAAATTACATGAAAAAAATTATTGCAGACTTCAAGAAATTCTCATGCCATTATTAATGGTGAAATGTATTTCTTATCAACCCAGACACATTACATAGAATTCAAATATAATAAATATGTATTTTCTCATTCATTCCTGTTGAAAATGTATCTTTAGGAACATATACATAAAGATTACAAATGAGAAGAGGCTGTTTGACCCATCTAGTTCATTTATTAGTAGCTAAGTGATTTGAGAATCTTGTTCAGCTGTTGATTGAAAGAAGCCAGGTCATCAACTTCCACAGTATGGATTATTCTTGACTCATTCAACCCTTGAAATAAAGCGTGCCTCCTTTTTTGGGGGAGTAAAATATGAACTATCTAGTACTTTGCGCTTGTAATCTCTGGTTTGTGTTTTACTGTCAATTTCAAAGATGTCTTTTGGGTTGAGTTTGTCGATACAGTTGAGGAGAATGCTTGAGCCATGCTCCCCTGGTAGTGATCTCTGTTCAAGTCTAAAAAAGTTTATTTCTTTCAGCCTGTGAGTGAATGACATTCTTTTCGGCTCAGGATTGCAGGATTAGTTGATTGCATACAGTAGTTTTAATACACATCAATTCATATTTTACGCTTTTAACTATACAGTATATCCTAATATACAGTATCCTATCATTTTTCTTTGCAGATTTCCCCTTTTGTATAGAAGTCAGAAAGATGCCAACACTTGTCTTTTTCATTGACAGTTTCTTTGAGATTGTTTTTTCTATTATAACTATACACATTACAAAAATTAAAATAAAAAATATAAAAATTGCGCATTTTAGTACCAATCCTTAGAAAATTATGTTAAGAATGCTATGTCTTTGGTCTATCTAGAGTAATTGGTTTGATTCTAGACTGGGTTTTCATTTTGTTTTTACATTTTTTGACAAGTACATATGATGGCTCTTATAATGGCAGTTTTAATTTTTGTGTGTGTTTTCATATACTGTATACAGTATACACACCCTGTGATGGACTTCATTTAGTTCCTACTTGTGTCCTATGTTTCCAGGACAGGTTCTGGGTACCTGGAACCCTTACCAGGAATAAGCAATTTCACAATGTATGCATGTTTAGAAAATGAGCCATTAGATTCAGAATTCTCTTCTGCATATTTCTTTCTACATTTTTTTCATGTTGAATTAAGTACAATGAATCACTATCATGGTAAATCCCATGTTTAGCCACTATGTCAAATAGTAGTGTTTAAGTAGTAAGCTTTATGTAAAACAAACACATATCAACTGCAGATATTAAATATAAGATAATACAATATGGAAATTAAGAACCATGAGACTTATTGTAGATAATAAATGACAAAATTAAATATAATTTTAAGAATAATGAGTAGGTAGGTGTATTTGTTGTTAACTCATTCCTTCATGAGATTCTTTAACAGCTCAGTCTATATACAGTATTTCCAGTTATTCTTCTGAGTTTGGTTTATTACAGAAGTGCTGCTTTTTGTAAATGGGCACAACTATAAATGGATGAATTTGCTAAAGTCTGTCATTTTCATGCATTGTGTAGGTGTTTTGGATTTGGGACAGTTTGGGGGAAAAACATGCTGTATCAGATTTTAATAGATTTTAATCAAGAGATACAGTATGAAATATATTAACAACAAAGTTGATTTTTTTAAAACTTCACCTCAGAATAAAATAATTAAACAGTTGCTTAGTCTAGTTACAAATCACATGTGTGTAGCGGAACCATCTGAATGTAATTAGGGTCCAGCTTTGCAAACCTGTGATTGGACTAGATTTCTGTACTCATAGGGACTTGGCTCTGGAGATCAGTGGATCCTGCCTTCTCTTTCAATGGCCCATCTGCGTTTGATGTAAAACTAGAAAACTGTAATACTGTTGTGTGATACTGTCAACGTCCTGTCCCCCTCCCCCAGCTCCCTGTCTCTCCTCATAGCAGCAAGAATGAGCAGCTCAGCAGGGTCGGCAAACCCTCAGAGCTTTCCACTATTTCAAATAGTTTCCTATTTGAGGACAGGAAAAGACAGATTAAGTTTAATTTGTCACTTTGTCAAGCTCAGCAGGAACAATGAAGCTATACTAAAATGATTATTAAAAGGGAACTGAAGGAACTTTGTCCGTCAGTCGTACTTACATCTTTGCAGCAGATGTTGCTGATTGAAAGATAAACACTGGCTATTGCTTTAAAAATTAGTGTGCCGTGGCCATGACAATCCTGTCCGCATTCCGGAATCTGGCATGTCTTTTATGCTCCTCTTATATTTTTGGGGGGTTTATTATTAGGGAAATGGAATTCTTTTTTGTTTGCTGGAACTTAAAAATGATCGCAATGCAACAAACATTACTACCACAGTCTTCAAAAGAATAGCATTATAATACATTCATCTTTTCTGTTCCTCCTTTAGTTTTGTAATGACACTGTTCTAACAAAACTTTCCTGGCCATTTACTGGGCTCCATCATTATTCTTTAAAGTGCACAATATATACAGTCTATATATTTTTGCACATACAAAGATTTACAGGCTTTGTCTAATCTTCACAGTTCAGTTCTGGTGTCATGGCACATAAAATACAGTATAGCCATGGTACAGTATATGGTATTAAAGGTTTTGTGCAGTGGTTAGTTCATACTTTTACTGATCAGTGCCACAATAAAGATGGAGGTTAAACTCAAACATTTTAATCATGTCTGCTTCTGTGGTTGGTGAACCAACGTCTGACTAACTTAGAATCTGACAGATGAATGCTTAAGTGACAGAACACTTGCACACACTTAAAGGCCCTTGGGGATTATTAGAAATACCCTGAAAAGGAAGAGTGAGCATCTTCAGTTTCACTGGCTATCTGGGGGTCATCATCAGGGACCTGGCTGGTTTGATGGCTCTCTGCTGCCACACATTAGGACAAAGTTCCTGTCAAAACCTGAGATGCGCTAAGAGAAAGCTGTAACTTAAAACATCTCTCAGCCAAGAGGAAAAAAAACACGTTTGTCATTTAAAAGTTTCATTACGGGCAAAAGATGAATCCCAAGATAGCCCTGTTTATCTGATTGCAGGAGCTGACCAGATTTGTGCCAAGTTTCTAACATCTAACATCAACCAGATTTCGGATTTAAACATCGTTTTTTTCAGTGCGATTTCATCATGCTGTCTTTCAAAACTCTGTGATTTAAATACAACATTTATTAAGGCGTAGATGAATCTGTAAATATTTTTGTTACATTTTGCAGAGTTATGCAAAGCTTAATATGTTTATTCTCCACTGTTCCAATTTTAATGTTTTTTTTACGAATGGATGGAAGAGAAGTCACATATCCCTAGAGTTTCCCAGTGACCTGGTAGTCTCTGGACGAATACAGATATGATCCTATTCACCAGCTGCTTTCACATCATCTATATTTTGTAATATGATGTCTGTTCCTTTTTCAGTCTTAAGAAAGATACAGGAACAGCAGTGAGCGTCTGAGAATCTCATCACAGCGCAACCTGAGGTTTGGGAAGACAATATGGACTGCAGAGCTGAAACATCCATTACATTTTCTTCCACTCTCACTATTATCAAGATGTGCTATCATAATCTTAATAATCAGTTCTGATTATTCGTAATATTCCATCCTTTAAGGGTATTTCATAATGCTTTACAAATGGTGCATTTTGCTAATGCTCACTTTAGTCGTCATTTATTCTTCATCATATATCAAAACAGTAAAAAAAAACAAAGCATACAACCTAAATGCAATTAAAATAATGACTCTAATGCCTTGCTCTATAAACTTCAATTTGGTTAACATAATGAAAATAACAGTATTCTCCTCTGAGTTATTTTACCTATCACATCTGTTGCATGTTGACATCTGCTTTTCTCAAATTTGGCTGCTCTGATGATACTTGACCCTTGGGCTCAGAGTTCCCACACAAGTGAAGTTTTATAGACCTTTAGTATGACCTTCACTTGGAAATTGACTCAAGTAATTTGTGGACTCTATAAAAGCAATCAGCTATCTTGCCGTGAAAGTTAACATTAATGATTTACTAATGTGTTCTGCTAAAGTTTGAGTGCGATCACAGCCAGACCATTTTTCTTGGAACTAATTGTTGACATTCATCAGGGTGCACAGCAGAACAGTCTTTGACCATTATACAAAATGCATCATACATCTGAATTAGGACACATTGCTGTTAAAAATGTCTAAAAGTAGACCTAAATACATCCTATTTCTTAAAATAATGGGCTCTAGAACATGTGGCATAATATGTTCTTGCACAATATTTTGTCACTGTTTCTAAAAGACAGGAATCATTAAATTATAATTCTACAATTAGAAATTTTAAAAGCAGTGATATGTGTTCTCTTTATTGGCTTGCAACAGTATGTATCTTAATTTGGTAAATGACCAAAATGCAATTCTAAAGTATTTTGGAATTCTAGATTCTTTCTTCCATTTACTGTATTATATATTGCCTGACCCTGCTACAATGTTCTCAGTGGAAGAATTTGTATATGATACACAGTACTGTGTGAATATTCTCACATAGTAATGCATATACAGTAAGATGCAATAAGAATCCTTATTAGTATTTTTTGTGGTTTGTCACTCAAGGTTTTCAAGCTATCATGTCAGCTACAAAGAAGATTAAGTGCAGTGGGTTATGCTCACACACAGTAATTCTTTTAAAAATGTATGTTGTGAAACATACTTTTTGGATGGCATGCTTTAAATATCTCTCCCTGGAATTAGTTCAAACTATTTTTAAACAAAGATTATTTCCACAATTTGGTCTCTTCACCTTCAGCAATCCCAGAAATACTTAATGTCTTGAGTCTCCTACTTACATACTTTTCTGAAAATATACCCTACAGTTAATGTACTGTAAAAACAAAATTTCAAGGTGTTTAAAGAACTTTGAAACTGTGGCTACAATGAGGTTGCCTGGAGTTGTTTGGAGATTGGCTGGCCAGCCACAATTCCCCTACATAATTGTCAGCAGCTGAATGATAGCCCTAATGTAGGTCTACTCTTTCTGTTTCAAAAGAGATTCAGAACCACTTAGTTTACCACATGTGATATAAAATAAATAACACACTTCCTCTTTTTTCCTGGTGAGCTGTGGTTCCCAGTAACACTTCAGCTCCTTAGCAATATCATGGCAAAACAGCCTGGGGGCAGTCAGCACTAGTGTAGCAAAAGGAGTTAAACACTTTCTTCTGCCTCCTCCAGAAAGCCTTCCTGCTGCCGCCTTCTGTTTATCTGCCTGAGTAAATTGGCTGGATGGAAAATTAAATATTTCATCTTGTTGCAGTGCGAAATCAGAGCCAGTGAAGGACAAGGAGAATTCCACAGCATCCCCTCTGAAGTGTTATTTTCACATCTTCCAGATAACAAGAGGATGCATTTTTAAGCGCAACATTTCCATTGATCTGTGCGATATCTTTTCATGCAGATGATGTGTAACAGATGAACAAGAATGGGGTCTGTTCCAATTGAATGAGAATCCCCAGCGTGAGTTAAGGTGCTATAGATTAATCTATGAAAAAGGATTGATCTACTCAACCTAGAAAACCTTCAATTGTCTAGTATAAAAATCCTAAGTGTAGACTGAATTTTAGTGCATAGCACTAAAGCTGTGATGACTTTTTGGTATAGTACATCTTTAGTTTAGGTATTCATTCATTGACAAAAATTAGTAACCTAGTAAAGTCTTGTTCTAGTTGACTGTTTTCAAGACATACTAACAATATTAATAGAAATTATAGTTTTGATAATTTTGCTAGTTAATGGTGTGGATTACCTTTTTATGTATGATTCAGAAGTAGTCACAATCCACCCTTTTATTAAATCAAGACCAGTATGCGTAATTTCATCGTGGAATGACGTGCATTGTTGTTTTGCACAATGAACATTCACACCCTTAGATGTAGAGAAAGCTTTTGTGGAGAAGGACCAAAGTTGAATCAGTCCAGTACCAAGCAGAGCCAAGCTTTTAATAATCTGTTCTTCAGGGGCAATGTTTAGACTAGCAGTATGTTGTTAACTTCTGGCGCACACTTTTGTTAGACGAGAAGAAAGTCTTATAATCGCATTTTAAAACAAACAGTCAATCCTGAGACACAAAATGCACTTGGGTTTCTGCTCTCTGTTTTCCATGAGATTTCTGTTATATAGCATAATGGCAAAAATGTTGATCTCAGTCAAATATTATTGAACAGATGGCATGATGAATCTACTTTAAGTGCTTTGCTCTCCTTAAAATTAGCCATGAGGCATAAACTGAAATATTGAAGAGAAACCAAATAACTTCTATTGATCTCTATTTCTGCCCTTAGCCCCAGAGAGATTCACACTGCTGCTAAATAAGAACTTTAGCGTTATAAATATGAGCCGCATCTTTCATCCATGCCCTGAGGTTCAAAACGTTGCATCACACGTTGTCTTCTGTTACACTATGTGCAATATTAGAATATTACATTGTGTCGATCACATCAAACGCAATGTTGCTGGAAAATATATTTATGAAGTTAGCCCTTTGTGCAAAGGTCTTAGTGGTGCAGCTTGCTGATTGTTTTCTTGTTTGATGGATGTAGAGACTATATTACAGTTAGTTAACACAATGTTACCAGCTGTGGCAAGTCGTATTCCTGAGTGATACCTTACCATCACTGGTACTGTAGCTTAGTATACTCAGTATAGGTTGCATCACTTCTGTTTAGTAAAGTGAATGAAGATCTTTGTATTACTAAGCTGTTAATGGTGATGATGCTTCTCTTCAGCTAAAGCATTTTACATTTTTTTCCTATAGCAACAAACTATCGCTAAATGTTTTACTACTACAGCAAACATTATTAAAAAACTACTTTACAGTTAAAGTTTGTAAACTCCAAACCAAGAGCTACATTTAGTAAATTTTACATTTAGTGTATAGTATGTCCAAGAGCTCAGATCATAAAAGGTAGTTTAAACCTTTCATTATACTACCTTCAAAGGGATATGAATTGAGAAATTACAGTACGTTCCTCAGCAACTAAGGAAGTTCTATAACAAATGTTATCAAAAGCTCAGATTATTAGAAATGACAGTACCACATTAATACATCTATTTGTGCAATAACACCCCATTTGTACTGAACAATTTGGAGTTGTTTACATTGTTTTTCACTGTAACAGTTGCCATTCTCATGACGGGCTGTGCTGTGAATACGTTATTATTGTAGTCAGATCACGATTGCAACAACACACAATTGGCAGCTTGTGTCAACCACTTCTTATCTCTGCATGTGTCCAGGCATTTTCTACAGTGCGTTTAAGTATCAGTGCACAGCAGAGGGTGACACTGAAAAAGGACTCATTTGATGTAAAAATCAAAATCACAGATTTTCTTTCTCACAAATCCTCTTTACCAAACAAGCTAACTGTGCAAGGTGGAGCAGTCACCAGCACAGCCGCAGATCACAATTAATCGGATCATTAACTCTTTCACTCCAACACACCCCCCTCGCTAAGTTTGCAAGGATGTAAAGGAAAAATAATGTTTTAATAATGTGATCATTTTGTTACGGTTGCAATAATTGTATTAACATTTGTAAACAGAGCCAGAATGCATTTTTAGTCGTGTAACTCATTTTTGTTAAGTAATTCATTGATTCATACTAGGATAGCAGATTTGATTTTTTTTTTATTTCACAAGGTTTTTTTTCCCCTAACCTTTTTTTTACTCACTAGGGAAAGACTTTTGCTTTTTCATTAGTGATTATGTTTCTGAGGCTTTTAAAGACCAAATTTCTTAATGTTGCGTGAAATTTTAAGTCTGTTTTTTCTCAAATTTATATTTCCGCACTATACTGCTAGAAGCACCTTGGCAAGTGTCTTGACTATTTGTTAAAACCGAAATGAAAGATTTTCAGGCTTATCATGGTAAATAAAATATATATTTATACAGTATGTACTGCCATAAGCAGAAACTATATCCATTCAAAGCTGGAAATTCCCAGCATCCTCTTCTGGCCCCGTTTAAAACAGGTTGTTGCTTTACCTCTCTTTCAGAGCAGTCCCACAGTGTGTGATGTGATGGAGAGTTGTATTCCAGAGGCAGCAGTTAGGGACAGCTGTCCTGTGCACGCAGTCCAGGGGGAGTCTGCAGACTGCTGGTGATGCCCATAAGAGCAGCTCAGTCAAGATGAGGGTGAAGACAGTGCCTTGCGTCTCTCTGCTGTCTCCAGTATGTTTGAAGTCTCAGTTCTGGCTCCTCTCAGTCATGTGCATGTGGATGTTATCATAGACTGGGGTTTCTATTGGCTCCGATCACTAAACAAATCACACCAAGTCTCTCTCTCTCTCTCCCTCTCAGCTTCTCTCTCTAGCCCCCTCCCCCTTCAGTTTTGTTACTCAACCAGCCCTCCAAAGACATTATTACAGCCACTTTCACCAACTCACTTTCCCTCCTGCTCTCTTCCCCTCACATTCCCAGTCTCTCACTGATGTGGTTCTGACTCAACTTCACAGGCACCGAGACACTGTCAGCCTGACATAAGGTACTTATTTGCATACCAGAGGAAGGGTATGGGTTTCATCTCCATACACTGTCCTCTCAAAAAAAGAAAGTCTGACTGCTGACTGATTCTCAGCTAGTGTCCTTTCCTCCCCTAATTTAAATTTGAAATCTGCATTGTGTTCTACAAGAACAATATTAAGTTGTTCTCAAGTTCCCTGTTTTCATGCTTTCTTGTTTCTTTGGGTGCACCTGACCTCTTAGTGAACGGTTCTTTTTATTTTCTGAATTATGCGAGGACAATACAGTACATGAATTTCGGTAAGTGCTTCAACTTTCAATAGAGGGCTTTATACAGTATACAGGTCTGTAATTTAAATAACATTGACCATTACTGCAATCAAGGGGCATTCAGCATTTCTTCTGTTACTGGCAGTTCACTGTTCATGAACGGGTTGATTACAGCTGAACATCTGTTGGACACATTCAGTCTGAAAATACAATTATCCACATATTACAGGTCTTTATCACACTTTCAGTAAAAACTGTGTAACATTTGGTGATAAATGCCAAAATCACATTTATTGAAGTTTATAAATATTTGCTGAAGTACAGCTCTAGTTACAGAAGGCTATTTCTAGCAAAAATATATACATTGATATTGTCAAGTGTATAATATTAAAGGGCCTTCATAAACTAAGTAAGATTTGAATTATTGAATTTGAATTTGCAACATTAAGCAACTTTTTAAATTGCAAGGTTTTTGTCTATAGACTTAATCAGGGTAATCTATAAATGGTGGATGGAAAAGAAATGTTTTCAATTGATAAGAAATATTTGATCACTTTTAAAAACTGATGCAATTAAAACCTAAGGATGTTGAAGTTGTAAAGTGCATTTCAACAACAGTATCTGTTGTACCTTCATGCAAAGAGCTTCTGTAGCTGTGGCTTACTATTTATGTCATGTTAAGATCTGCACATGTACTCATAAAAATGTACTATGTAGACATTAACAATAAATGTAGCTTCTCTCCACAGATTTATGCCTAGTGTTGCAGATTATGTTATGAAACCCTGCTCTATTGTGTTTATTTCTTAACAAAAGTTGGAATTTTATTTTAAGTCTTTTGAACAAAACATGACATAATCGGATTCCTGTTATCATATTGAAGGAAGCTACAATATTGCTGTGGCCAGCCCTAATACATACCCTCTTGTGGTCACAAAAAGAAATGCAACGCTTTAAAATGAGATAAAAAGAAAGTCAAAGGTAATCTCCTTACCTAAAGTATTCGCTCATTCAGACAAAACAGAAATAAAAAAGTAGTCTTATAATTGCTTACTTTTAAAACTTAGTATACACAGGGTTTTTCCAGTGACTAAACTTTTTTTAAATCATTGTGACAAAATTAAATATACAAACATTGACTTTTTTTTCATTTTTCAAGTGCCCCCAGCAAACCTCACAGCTGTTTGAAAGTTAAAACATGAAAACAAGTACTGTATATTTAATATATAATATACTTATAACTGTATATATAATAAACCACACAGAATAGACATTTGTAAAGTATACATACTATGATATTCATACTGTATAAAATGAACAATTCATATAATGTGGTGATGTAAAGAGACCAATGTAAATAGCATATAACACAGATACTGAATATGAAAAAGCCTATGTACAATACAGTAGACGTGTGTTATTATCACTGACTGAATTGTTTGCATGTTAAAGGCTCTCAGACTGCAGCCAGCTGTGCAAAATTACTGAGGCGATGTCTTTCTTTGGTAACTATTATTAGGTTCCCTTCTCAAAGCGTATCACTCCTCAGTAGAGGAGAAGAGCAGACTGCTCTGCCTCATCCACAGGCATGCCCAACTCTGCCTGGAAAGGTACTGTAACTGATGTGAGGTACCACTTGCACTGTGATTGCGTTCTTTGGTACTCTGAAATGGCCAGAACAATCATGCTTCAAAGTACAATTTGCAATATGGAAAGAATATTAATAGCATTCATATACCTTCATTCCCTTCATCAGCACAACCTTTTATTCTTTCTGAAGGTAGACGTAGAACATCTGGAGTCTAAGAAACCTGGCAGGTGTTGAGACCTCATTGCTTGTTAGCCTTGCTTTCTGTGGAAGCCCATTATCTTCATCCTCTTTTCGTGAATAACATGCTGTCAGATGATTGTTACAGCATTAGCTATATCTATCCAGGTTGCAGCTCTTCCTTCCAAGAACCAAAGCAGTACTGTAAGTCTTTCAGTGATTCGCTTATCTCCTGCAATTGTCCTTTGGACAGAATCACAGGTACTACACAGGTAACGAATTGTACTGTAGATTTTCTCTCTCTCGTAAAATCCGGGTCTCCCTATGTTTGCCACACACAAAGAAACTGCAGCTCCAGTTATACCGATATCTTCTTATGTCCTTGATTACAGCCCTGTGGAGATGTAGGACTAAGGCTGTTTGATTATGGATGCAGGGTTTATAATGTTTTCAGCATAATTCCCAAAACAGCACTAACCTAAACTGCTACTGTCCAAAATACCGGTCATGTCTTAAAAACAAAAATGTAATAATCTATACTACAGTATGTAAAAAAAAATCTTGTTTTTCTCCAATTCCATGGCCAAGTTGTACAGAAAACCAACAGAAAATTAATTGATATCCTTTTAGTTTCACTTTACTATATAATATATCATACAGTCAAGTGAATTTAATATACTGTATTAACAATGTTAAGTACTATATATTATATTATATAGTAAGCTGCGGCATCACTGTTTGGTTTCTTTGACCTGTGCATGAGCCAGTGGTTGGAATGAATGTTTATTGTGAATGCTGCATTTCTCAGTAACCCTTTAAAAGGCAAATTAAAAGATTCTTACATTCTGAAATGAGTTGTTCCAGTCTCATTGCGTACAGTACCAGATTTTATTATAAGCCAAACTCCACAGATTAAAAAATATTATAAAATTAAAATTATAAAAAGATCAAAAATGCTTCCAAGCACAATTCAATTATATTTTTCTGTTTCACACTTCCAAGAACTTTCGGTGCATTTGATGCTCATTATATCGTACAAAAACACAAAAACAAATGACACTAATATTAGCAAACTTTAAAGGCTGACTGAGAATATAATGGATTTAAATTATTTAGCCTCATTAACAGCCCATAAATGCAAATGGACTCTTCTTCCCAAAGATAAACTCACAAATGTGAATCACATTCATAAAAAGTTAACCATTAATTCTGATGTCTCATATTTCTTGCTATGGAAAGAGATACAGCATATTTGAATGATCAAATGGACTGAAATGCTAAACATTTGAACTACACTTTGACACTTCAAAATGTGAAAAAAATAGATCTCAAAACTTGTGCAGCAAATTTTATTGATACACACTCCTCTCAGCTTCTGCAAACTCATTCTGATATAAAGCAAAATCTCATCAATACATTGTTTATTAACACAGAAATTTTGTTCTGAATGAACACACACAGCCAGCCCTGTTACAGTGAAGAATGTTCAGAAATTGCTAGACCCTCAGTGTTTATGGTTTGGGCTGTGTGATAATGCCATTGGGATAAACACAAAGAACAACTGTTTTTATCCTCCATGTGTCACATGTGGATCTGAGTACAGCAGGCGAAAACAAAGACATTCAAGTTAGCCACACAAAAGCTTGTAGTATGAACAGTGAAAGATTTGTGGCAGTAAGGCTCAAGCATATCTGTTATGTTAAATACATATGAAATGTAACAACAAAAAATGTTTGCATGTTCATTTTGACATTCAAAGAAGACTTGTGGTATATATTTAATTCTAATGCCCTCTTCACTGTTAGCGCAACAGCTTGGATTAATTTTTTTTTAGTGTTTCAGAATTGATAATTGCTGTACTATAATTACAATATTTAGTTTATAGATCACTGTGATTTTCGTGTCTAATATAATATCATTCAACAACTGAAGGTGTCTCTTTTGCTTCTGCGATACTAATTAGATTAGATAATAATTAGAAAATAATGACTAGTACAGTGTAAGACATCCACTTTTGTTTTTAAAACAGCAAGAAAAAAGCTTTACATTTTTTACCCTTTCATTAAAAAGGTCTCTTTTGTGTAAAATTCATACTTAAAAAAGTCAGAACCTAATGAATTAATTGCAGATAGAAAGATCATCACTTTTCTGTAAGAATTAAATAATGAAACACTTAAATGAGTGTGAACTCAAACCATCTCCTCTGTGATCTTGATTTCTTCATTTACAACAGAAATAGCTAAATCATGTATTGAGGCTTCTAATATAGAAAGGAGTTCTTTTGATTGAGCTTTCACAATGTCAATTATTATTTTTTGTAGAGCAATCTGTCATAGATTCACCATCACATGCATTACGTAAACAAAACAATTTCATAACGTCTGTAAATAAGATCATTAATTCTTCATATCATATGTAGAAAAGATATTGATGAAATTGCTTACCTTTGTAATCTGTAATAATAAAAAAGAAGTGAGGACAAACTCTAGCTCTGGTGCCCTCTAGTGATACCAATATAAAATACTGTGTCGGGTAACATGAAACATATAAAAAAGTAACTTTACAGTACATAAATTAACACTACCTACCGAATACTGCCTGAACTGTAAAGCAATTCAATTAAAAAAACTGTAGGGCCACCTCTGTGCAAGATCAAAGTTACCTCTTCAGCTAGGTAAGACTAGCTTCTTATCACCACACACTTTCTAGGATCTGTTATTAACAATCAGCCTTAACATCATTTTTTATTCAATATTGAATTTAATAGTACTTACACGCAGACATTCTGATTGAGTCAGTAACAGATTTTCTCTTTATGATGATGTTTCTCAGAAGTCCACAGGACAAACTGAAAATGCAACAAACCCCCTTAAACAGCAGCTTTGGTTTACTGATCACAGTGGAGTTGTACAACTTCTATGCAATCTGTATATGAGGCCTGCTTAAACCAAGTTTTATTGTTGTTGAAGGCCCTTCACTTTTTCTCCATATGCAATGCTCACACTTGGTCCAGCAGGTTAAAGACCTGTCATTCATTTTTCAAAACAAGGAGAACAAAACACCACTAATGGTTGTATTGACTTCAGAGTGCTTTAACTTCTTAATCGTCGCTCTTCATGTCTCTGTGAAAACAGTGCTACCAACCAGAGCAAGAGCTGAATATTGCTCCCAGAAAAATGAAAATGTGAAATGAAAACCTCACCATATAAACAGATAAAGGGCCAACTTTTAATACATTTTAAGTAAAAGGTGTCTTTAAATATGGTATAAAAATAAATGCAAGAAACAGTAACAGAATTACAGACTACATAGGACAAGGACATAGCTTTTTTGATTTTCAAAATGTGATTGGACATGTATGATGAAAACCATCTGTGCTAATTTTTGTAGTGCAATAAATGCAAATGAAGTTTAATAATAAATGCATACTTTGTAATGTTTCCATTTTGTGTCTGATTATCAGTGATTAAGGTAATGTACCTATACAGAAGCCTTTTTTTATTTTAACTGTACTCCAACTTGCTATAAACACTCGGTTCCAGCTGATTTGGAAGGAAGAAGTGAACGTACAAATTAATCTTAAAAAAGGCATTCAGTAGTTTAAAGTCTTTTCAAAATCCATAATGCCTTGCAACACACTGAAGAAATAAATAAAAAATAGTTCCTCGGACATGCAACAACTGGTCTACTGTCCTCTGGTTTGCCTGGGTAAACAGTGGACTACAATAATGTATAAATGAAATGGTCCTCTTCCAAGCTAAAAGGTGACAGCTTTTTTAGTATGACTGCACAAGACTTGTTAGCCTCTTTGAAGTAAGTGTTTTCCCCTGGAAAAGAAAAAAGCAAGAGATTCAAATGTTATGATGACATGTTTCTTGGGGACTAACAAAGAAACACCAAAAATAAATATCAGGTGGCAAATATGAGCAGCTGGGTCTATTAAATTCATTCAGCAAACACTATTTTCACTAGACACCCAACAGACATGCAGATTCCAGATTAAGGACCACAATTTTAGATCTGTTATTCCATTGCAAAATTGATAGCCATTGCCTTTGTCATGCACTCACGAATGTAATCTTTTCCCTTTGAAGAGTCTAGTTGTTATTTTTTGTTCTGGGTTAGCAGGGATATTGTGCATACAAACCAAGCCCTTGGGAGTGTGTGATTTCTTATGTACTGTATTTCCCCTGGTCAGTAAGAAATGAATAAGAAATATGTTGCTTCTTTGATTTTCACTTCTACAGAATGACCCAGTTAAAGATGTCTTTCAACATCTTTTATCAAAGTAAATGGGAAAGCAACGCCACCAGTGTTTCCATGCCATCAGTGTGGTAATTAAGTAATTCAGAGACTGCACTGAAATACATCCGGTGCTCACAGCAGTAACCACATTTAAGTTTTTTGGTGAGTATTGCGACTCAAATTGTTTTATTTTAAATGTATAGTTAAAAGTAGGTATTTTTTCCCTTTTAGTTCTCCACCTGGGAGCTGTCCCGCTTTTCACTAGTCAGTATTGAGGTTGTGCGTCTGCCTGCCTTCTTCCTGACTTGGAAGAAGTCTGCACCACACACCCACACTTTCCTGGATATGTTGTGTAGTGGGTCTCTGTTTCCTTGCTCATTGCACCTAGAGCAAGACTGGAGATAAACAGAAGCTTAACGATATCTGGAGAAACTGAGTCCCTCACTTGCAACCAGGCAGGAGTCTCACTTGACTCCAGCCTACCCAAACTGATGTTTTGTGCCACTGCTGGGGAAAGCCCATACACTCGCTAGCACTAGAATAACCAGACGTCCTCTTTTTCCCGGACATATCCTCTTTTTGAAACCTAAAATATAATTATAAAATTCCAAAACTTGTCCGGAATTTTGTTTTGCTGGTTTACTCAGACTGTGTTAACACACACAGGCCTACACGTTTTTGTTTGTTCCATGTTGGTAGTCTGAACTTACACGCAGCGTAGCTTGAAAAGGGTTTTTCTGTGTGTGTGTCTGTGGGTGTTTTTATGGCCATGAGAAATAACAATGTTTAACTAGTTTCATTATATGTCAAAATGTTTCGTTAAAATTGATAATTTTTGCAACCAATGAGGACTTCTAAGTTCTGATGTCTTCATTTTTTCCTCAGATGTTAAGACTTTTGTTGTGTTAAAATAAAAAAAAAGTGAAGTTGAAAATAGGGCTATATTTTTGTTTTTTTCCTTGTGTGCCATTTTGGAAGAGAAATAGCAGCCCTGCAACTGTTTAAAAGTTTACTAAGAAGTTTAATAAAAACTAGAGTTTAAATTGATTTTTTGATTAGAATAAGTAATAAAGATTCTTTACTTTGGAGGCATGTGTTGAGTGTCGATTATCCCCCCCCCCCATCCTCTTTTTTGAAAACCAAAATATGGTCACCCTAGCTAGCACATAACAATCCCAGTATTCGCTCCTCTGATTTCAGAGATTCGAGCTTTTCTCAACTGCAGGTGAATGTTTTTATGAAATTAAAAATATAAGGTATGTAGGTGTAACTCTCAAATGAGCTATGTTTTTATAATATTTACTGGTAAACACTACTGTATTTAATAAATTTCATGGTTTAAGCTTATGCAAACAAGTCCCATGAAATACATATAGATTGTTTTACAGATACCTGGATTTTTTTAGGCATGTACAGTAGCATTGCATGTGACTTTGTGATGTCACTCCTTTTCAAGAACACTTTTCTGATTCTACTGTAGCAAAGGACAAATCACACTTATACTAATAATTCTATACTTTTTATCCTCAAGATCCCAAAGTGCATTAAATATACAGTAACTGGAGATCCACTTGATAATCTGAACTAAAGCACCCACTTGGAAGATACAGTATGCAGTATCCATACTGTGCACCAGCAGTCCCACTACACATCAGATCAGGTGGATGAGGGAGAGACTGCTTCAACAGTTGAATTAATGGAGAACTTTAGGAAAGCCAGTAGGACACTACTCTTCCAAACAGTACTATCTGATCTTTCATAACCAGGAGATAGGACCTTAACAGGGTCTCCTATAGCACCTTTTATGACCAGGCACCATACTGATTTGGAAAATTTGGTCTAGAGGGTCCACCATCACCACAGTAGCTTAACCTGATGCCCCCATCCCAGTACTGATGAGAACCAGCCTTAGTTTCTGAGATCTGACGTGATCACATGTTGGTAATGCTACTGTCAGTACCAGCTAATCTCTTGTGAAATGACAAATTATAAAAACCATGTAAGTAAAGCAGCAAGAAAGTAATTGAAATTTCCAACTGTCATTTTTTTCCATTATCTGCAATTTCAAAAATGCATGTGCTTATGTACGCATTTTTGAAATTCATAACATAGTTAGGGCATAGTACAAGGCCTGTTTGGTAGCATGGGTTATACAGTACATTCATTAAAATTGTTATTTAAGACAGTATATACTGTATATTCACAAGAGCAGTGCTCAAAATAGAAGTCCTGGTATGAGACCTAATATCAGACAGAGGAGGGGCTCATACAGAAAAATCAGTACAGCACACAAGGTAGAATACAATTTCACATGAATTTACAGTGGATCCCTAGGTTTTTCTGTTGAATTCAGAAAGATGCTTGCAGCATAAAATTAAGGATCTAAGGTTAACCCTGATCATGTCTGAATCTAATAAACTTCTCACAAATAATTTGTACCACTGCAGCTTGTGCAGTATAATGCATACTATGGAACTGGTCACCCACAAAAGTGGATGGATAATTAGGGTGCATTTAAATATGTTAAAATGCAGATTGGGATTCTCTTGTTTTGTTGCACATTTTGTGATATTAATTCCTGCCCACCAAGTTCCCATAATCAAACTTAAGGAAAGATAGTGTATACAGAAAACATTTTGCAATATCCATATTTTGTCAAGATACTGCCACGGACAACTCACAGTGTTAACAATTTGATAGAAACAACAAAAGCTACAACACTGACAGGCATCGTACTGTACCACTCAGCATACAACACACACAAACTCAAAACACCAGCCAGTGACTAGCTACCTCTTTCACAACAGGTGAGTGTTCGCCTTCAGTGTTGGCGTACAGTTTTTATGGCATGGAAATATAGGCATGTTTCTGGCCTATAAAAATAAATGTGTTTAATGCTCTTAGTTTGAACAAGCTGTTACAACAGAAATGTTCATATAAAGTTTCTTGTCCTCATGTTCTCATGAAAAACAAGGAATTCTTATCACAGAATTTTCACCTGAAAATTACATCTGAATAAACTCCAAACCAGTTTATACAATATGTGTGTCTGCTGGGCAGAGTGGCCAAGAAACTTTATAATATACAATGTACAATATATATATATAAGGGGCTTTAATCATTAGCTTTTGATTTTAAAAGGCAGCAAATGAAATACTTACAGTAGTTAAAAAGGGTCAAGTCTAAAATAAAACACGTCTACTGTATGTACAGTATGTTTAAAAAGAAAAACTTTTGGCATTACTGGAAACCTTGCAGTCTTTATCATCTGGCTTTATTTTTCATGGAATCCAGCACGTATTACTTTACAGGTGCATTGCAGTACACACAATATTAAAACATTAATTAAAATCCCTTATATAATATGCTTATAGCTTTTAATTGCAACATGATGACACAAAAACAGGGTGGCAGACAGAATGGAGATGGAGAAGAGCCACCACTCCTTTAGTATCATTACCTGGAAGCAAAATCCTTCAAAATAAGTTCTTACTTTTCTGTGAACAAGGAAAAAGCAAACATGAAGGAGCACATTTTTTTATACTTTGAATAAATGTGAAAATGACATTCATGCAAAGCTGTACTGGTTTGCATGCAGTCACATTTCAGGAGATCCTGTTATACGACAGCAGCACCATTCGGGATTTGAAAAAAGTGCATTCACTCAATGTAAAAATTATGTCAGACACAGCAGATCAAAAAATCAACTAAAACATTTCTGATTGTCCAATTCAACAGAGGGAGAGGTACGTACATGTACACATCAAGCAGATTTTCAGCCAAGTCCAGAAATCAGCCACTTAGTCTTAATATTTTATTTTAAATTCGTGCTCTAAGAGTGCAGTTGTGAAATCCTGGGCAAGTTCTGGATTAATGAAAATCTACCAAAAATATAGTTATAAAGGTGAAACAATTCAGGAGAGGGAGGAAAGAAGGGTTTTGACTGTAAAAAGCTCAAATCCACAAGCTCTTTCTATGTCTGAGTGCATATTGTGGTATCACAAAGCAGTGACGGACTTTGTCAGGGCAGTCGGTGGTTTCAGCAGCCAGCCATGCAAGTCCTATCAACTTACCACATTGCGAGTGAATTTTTCAAATGAGGTTCTGCGATCCTGAATGTTTTCCAACTTAAATTAAAAAAAGAAAAGGAAGAAAAAAAAGGCGAGAAAAGTACACAGCTGAAAAGAAGGAATGATGAAATGGACAGCAAGCCAAGCTATGTAAAAAAAATCAAAACAACAGCTGGAATGGAAACTGCAAGCGATCTGGTTAAAATGTCCTGCAAAATTTCACTGAAAATGCAAATAATAGTAAATAAACTGAATGAAAAGAATGAAAGAGCTACATTTAGACATATGATTTTAGTAAAGGTTTTTAACTGAAATTTGCAAGGAAGGTTGCGGTGTTGTTGTCAGGTTGTGGTGCTAACTTCTACTCTGCTACTGTATGTATAGATATATTTTGCCACCCAAACCCCTCTTTGTACATTTGTCTCACAACCATCCTGCAAACCCATCTACACCCTTGTAGCAGCTCCCTGGCTCATTCCTTGCGAAAGTGAGGAGGGATTCGGTTAGCCTCGTCCTTACAGTTGCTCAGTTAGGCTTGTCATGCCAAACCTCTATGAAATCTCTATATTACATTTCTCAAGATAAGATCAAACTGCTAAAGAAATAAGGGTGATTGAAACTGCTTGAAAAAATCCAATAATGTTACCCACAAAAATATTAAGAAATAATTGGTTATTACTTATATCGTGTGCTCTGCCACCTCTCAGTCTGAGACTCTCTCTGATCTGGAACCTCTAAGCAGAGTTCTGGCACCTCCTTGTGACATGAAGAATATAATATGCGTTTTCAGCATAAAGCATAAGGAGTCTCGTTGACTCCTTGATAAAATTTCCACAAAGCTATCCTTATTTGTTTACTATGGGTGAATACCTTAAAAATAGACATAAAGTGTAAAGAAATGGAACAAGACCACTTGATCTTCGCACAAGGCACTTTGCTGACACACTGCTCAACCAGCCAGTGCAGACTGACAGAACAGGATGAACAGGATTGATATGGCATGGGTTTTGCATTCCACTACTGAGAGTGCTCAAGGATTTATTTTCCTCAAACATTAGGATACAACTGTTTGAAAATGAAGAGTATGGCTAACACGTCAAGATTTTGTGTCTTCTGCAGCAGTAAAATTCTACACTGTCTAAGTTTCAGTAAAGTTCACAACAGTGAGCTCTGATACAGTACATACTAAACAGAGTATACTGTACTGTAGGTGCGTAGGAGATCATAGAGTCAGTTTCTGGACAGTCCCGATGACAGGACCATAAGAGTGGAAAAGTTTCAAAAACATGCTTCTGGGATTTGAAATGAGTAATTAAAGTTTTTTTTTTTAACTAGCCTTGTTAGCATGTTATCCACAGTGGTGATTTGGAAGTGTGGTACCTTGTGCATTGGCATGTTCAGTATTAAATATGTCACAGTTGCTCTGGCACTCCATTTCCTCTCATACATCCCCTCTCTCCTCCTCACCTAGACCTCAAGCACCTCTTACAAATATTACATTATTTATTACTTTAGGTCTACCACACTTTAATTACATACTTAACCTGTACTGTATGTTGACTAATACTAAAGTTTAAAGGTTTGGTATAATAATTTTGTCCATTTAGAGATAGAATTCTGTATACTTAATACCCACATCTGCTGAAGATAAAATGCAGTAGGCAGAAAATGTCGGACATGAGAATTATTCTTTTTTCCAAAATAAGGAACACATGACTGTTTTTTTGGACAGACTGTCTTTCACAAAGTCCAGTAATGACTATAAAATAAGTATATCTGTGCATAAATGTAGCCAGTGATTGTTTACATTAATGGAAAAAGATGAATAATATACTGCAGCTCATGCAGCACCGATTATGAGCCATTAGAGATGAAAGCTTTTTTCTTTGACTATGATTCTTTTTTAACCTTCCATTGATCCAGAACTTTTACAAAGGAGGAATGGCCAGCACCTAAGCATTTAGTCATTAAAATATTTCAGGCATATACAGTACCTTTTTCTTGGCCTGTAGCAATTCCTGGTAGGCACTGGAACGTATGAAACGAGCATAAGAATCACTCTTCATCAGTTTGTAAATGTGCTCCTGAAAATACAGGTTTAACAAGAGGTTATAAAATTATTTACTTTTTTTTTCCTCTTTTAAGTGTCGTTTCTAACAATTTAATATTTGGTGGACATGTTTCTGATTCATAAGAGACTGTCTTTTTTCTCACCATCCTCTGCTCAACAACTGGCTTGTCTGACTCAGGATGCCCAGTCTACTTCAGATGTACAGTATGGCCAGACTGCTATCCCTGTAGTCAGGCAGGGTGAAGCTAAAGTTAACTCTAAGCATCCTGTACCAACAGGTCCATGGCGCTTGTCTGTATCTCTTTACATTTGACTTTCATGACATTGTAAGAATAAGGTAAAGCATTTTTCATATCTGAGCCAGAATAACACATTAGGCCAGACCTATCCTATTTTCCATGGTGTTAAGGAATGAAGATAGCATGTGACTCTTCTACAACAACTGGACTGCAATGGGAACATGAACACACAACTCTCCAGCTGGTCTCCAGACCAGGCACTTACCCACCTACTGTACATTACAAGACAGATATATCAGATATAAAAATAAAAATACAATGGCACTTATCTACAGAGAGGAACTGCATGAGGTTTTCTTTTTTAAAATTTTTATCAGAAGAAAGAATGTGGACACACATCACTAGGATGAATCAGAATTAAACAAACTTTGAAACAATATTAAACTAAATTAATTTTGCCAGTAACATTGTATTAGGCAAAGGGTTCCAATACCTTTGTAAGCAACTATACTTACAAGTACACTGAAATCATGTTAGTAAACAAATTTGTGGTGTATAATGTCACTGACATATTTATTTAGAATTAATGATTTTAAAGTGTTGTGGCAAGTTTGTGATTCAGAAAAGACAACGTTTCTAATACATAATGTTTGTACCAGTTACCGACATTGTGCTCAAGGCTGGAGGATAAAGGTATTGACCACCCTTCTAGATTATTATTATACTTCCACTTTGTGATCAAGTAGAATGTGTCAGGGCGATCAATACACAAGACAAAAGTAACACCTAGAAAATGAAGCTGTAGATCAGATCAAGCTGGAATGCAGGAAGAAAGGTAATGTGTTCCAGCTCTACACTGCTTGCCCAAGCATCACAGGGCTTACCTGGGCATCTTCAAAAGTATACCGTCCAGGATCCTTCACATTCTGGGTTGTTTTGTCATAACTCTTGGAGTCTACGTTGATGGCACTGGGAGCACCAGGAGCCAGGAATTCCAGCCAGATTTCCTGGACACGGGCTGGTACTTCACGGATTGGCCTTTTTTTCAGCTCCTGGACTGCTAACCAAAACCTGGCCACACAACAGAGGAGAGTCACTACATGATTGTATCAAATTGTACATGGTTATATTAAATTATGAAGGGTGGCACGGTGGCACAGTTGTTAGCATTTCAGCAGTGCTGGGACATTGGGGTGCTGTCTGCTTGGTTTGTATGTTCTCCCTGTGTTCGTACTGTATGTGTTTCCTCCGGGTGTTCCAGTTTCCTCCCACAGTCCAAAGACATACTGGTAGTCCAAATCTCTCCAGCTAGACTTGTAACTCATACCAGACCTTGGCCTATAAATTGCCTATAAAGTCACATATTCAATACAAGATCTTGTTACTGACTTTCAAGGCTTTAAATAATCTGGCTCATCATACATCTCTGAACTCCTCCATGTTTACACTCGTTCCTGTAGGCTCTGTTCAGTTGAGGTTGACTCTTTCCTCACTGTACCCAGGACTAACTCTTGGACATTTGGTGACCATGCCTTTCCTGTTGCTGCTCCTTGTGATAGAATACCTTTCCTCCAACTCTTAAAGAGACACATTCTTTTACTCTCTTCAAATATAAACTCAAACCTCACTCAACTTTTTCCTAGTCCCTATGTCTGATTGTCCCACTCTCTATCCTGTACGATCTTATTTTAATTTTTCTTTTATTTTTTGCTTTTTACTTTTGTGTTTTTCTTTATCACTATGTATTGCATCCTTGGGTTTGGAAAGGCACTTTGTAAATAAAACTTATTATTATTATTATTATTATTATTATTATTATGAATTATTATTAACCTAGCCCGTATGCTTTTGGTATGTGGGAGGACACTAGAAGACCTGGAAAAAACCCCATTCAGACACAGGATAAACATGCAAACTGCACATACTGTAGAAGAGTCTCCAGTCCAGAATTGAACTCAGGACCCAAAGATTGTGAGGCCACAGTGCTAGCCACCATGCTGCTGTGTTTATAGGCGAACCACTCTGCAGACACTTAGTGGGTGAGTCAGAATGCTAACTGAGTCTATCAATGGCCACCCATGTCCACTCACACACAAATAGAAACCCTCCCACCCACAACAAACTGCCATCCAATTCTCACAGGGGCAAAAAGCTGTACTGCTTTTCCAGTTTAATAAATCAACAGAAGATGTAACAAGTAAAGGTTAATTCCACACTGAAACGTAGAAAGAAGAAACACTGTCTGTTCTTGAAGACTAGCAATTGCCTCAATTTCCAACTCTTGTTTCTTGTTTTACTATTAAATCTGCATGTACCTTGAATGTACTGTACATAAGTGTATTTCATTAGTTGTCAGTACATATTTATTTTACAGTCAAAGTCTACATAATTATACATAATTTTTTGTTGAGCTGTTCTGAATTGTAGTATTGCATGCATCAAATCAACTGGACAAATAATATCGCAAATAATAGATAAATAATAACATACTTTTCCAATGTCATTTATCAGACTCTCTAAGAATGAGTTTGACTAATCAAAAAGTAAGTCTAGATCTAAATATACAGTAAGTCAGGTCTGTCTAAACATTTTTCCAGAAGGGCGGAGTGTTGGTAGGATTTCTAAATCTCTTTACAGCAGCAGTACCTGGACAGCAGGGAGAAGTTGTTAAATTTGTCCTGTTAAGTGGAATAACAAGCTGATTGAGTTGGAATGGAGACCTGCAGACACACTGGATCTCCCGGACAAAGATTAGACAGCTCTGCTTTCAAATGATTTTTTCCCTGACTGTCAATATCAATAAACAATGATAAACCTATACCAAACACCTTAAGGTCCCTAGTGTACATCTACTTTTGGATCACTAAAAACAAATTTAGTCTTTTTCACAAGTGCTCAATTGGTTTAGAAACAAATCTTTTTTTTGTTAAATTTGATAGCTGAGAACAATACATCCCTTATTTTTAAAATCCACACTCTACAACTCCTTATCCCTAAAACAGTGGTCCCCACACACCTGCTGGTTTTAATTCCATTTCACCTTAATTAGATAATTGAGGCCTTACTGGATCTGAGAGGTTGCTTCAAATGAATATTTGCATTTTGTTTCTAGTCACAAGTTTGGGATTTAATTTAACTTATAAAATGTTTAATCTGATCTGTTTGTTCCCAGCTCCTAATCTCCCTATTATTAAGTCAGTGAAGGGTTTGATTGTGTAACCAATTGAGCACTTGTGAAAAAGACTCAATTTGTTTTTAGTGATCCAAAAGTAGATGTACACTAGGGACCTTAAGGTGTTTGGTATAGGTTTATCATTGTTTATTGATATTGACAGTCAGGGAAAAAATCATTTGAAAGCAGAGCTGTCTAATCTTTGTCCGGGAGGTCCAGCTGGAACAAAGACCTGGTGTGGGGATCGCCAGGACCAGGAGTGGGAACCACAGCCCGAGAGTCTTTATAAAGACAGGGAGTGGAAAGATGCTTGCTGAGCTGGACTGGGCATGTGTACCTCAGGTTTTCAGAGCTGAACTCTGATTCCAGGAACTTGAGGAACTGCTCCCTCCCCACTGGGTCTTTCAACACCTCATTGATGCCAAAGCCCCATCGCTTCACCCGCTGCTGGCCTGGCTCCTTACTGTAAAGACACACACCGCGCGTGAACGGCAGTTACAGCACGGGAATCAGAACAATTCATTAATACACTTATATATAGCGCTTTTCTGGACGCTCCACTCAAAGCGCTTTACAGGTAATGGGGATCCCCTCCACCACCATCACCAATGTGCAGCCCCACCTGGATGATATGACGGCAGCCACAGTGCGCCAGAACACTCCCCACACATCAGCTCTCAGTGGGGAGGAGAACAGAGTGATGAAGCCACTTCATGGATAGGGGTTATTAGGAGGCCATTATTGGTAAAGGCCAGGAGGAAATTTGGCCAGGACACCGGGTTCGCTCCCCTACTCTTTTCTAGAAACGCTCTGGGATTTTTAAATGACACACGGAGAGTCAGAACCTCGGCTTTACAGTACGTCTCATCCAAAGGATGGCACCTTTTTATAAATACTGTATAAAGCATATAGTCACTATAATGAGGCAATAGGACCCACACAGACCACAGGGTGAGCGCCCCCTACTGGCTCCACTAACACCTCTTCCAGCAGCAACCTTAGAATAAAGCTTTGATGCGTCATTTACAATGATGAACAATACTCATATAATTTTGGAACATAATCTTTTTCTTTGCCTTTTGTCTGTATTCCAATACTTTCCAGATTTAAAAGTGGTTGTGGATTGTACAAACAGTATCATAACATCTGTTTTTTCTGTGTTTCCGCTAGCTGAAAATAATGTGTGGGGGCCTAAGGGGATATTAAAGATTGAATATGACTACTGAAGAAGATAGTTTTTTGTATTTAAAACTAGGGTTCTGGGAAGTGTTAAAGGTTAATAGGCTTCTGGGAGCAAAGATCAAAAATCTAATTTTTACAAGTCCCATGTGTAAGTGATTGCAAATAGAATTAGGCACCTAGTTCAGAGTGATGAACAGCTTTCGTAGATGTCTCATTCATTAAACATACAGTACGTTTAAGGACACTGAAAATCATTTTGCACTTTACATTTCTTATTGCCATTAACACATTCTATTTATAATGGAACAAGTAATAGGTTTCTTTCATGCTGAAAAGAGAAGAAAGAAAACACATTTTGGCCGTGGAGCCTTCTAAGGGTGTGAGCATCCCTCTTACAAGATGATTTCCAACATCTCTTACGAGCTCTCTAACATCTTCTAGGTCAGTGGTTTTCGGCACTCATCTTGGAAGACTCCTGCAACTTCTAGTTTTTGTTTAGAACTCTGAATAAGGGTAATTCATCTGTAGCTAAGTGTTAAGATCTTTTTTTGCTTTCAGAAGAACTGCACGATGTTATTTAGTACAGTTTTTACTAGTAGTTATTTGTTCTTTCAAAAATTACTGCATAGTGTTTTTGAAACCAAAGACTGATCACAGAATAATAATCAAGCAAGAAGTTCAGTTAAATAAATAAATCAGCTTCAGATTGACACCTAAACTGGAAGATGAACTGGAAGACACATGGGTGTCCCAGAACCAGGGTCCTGCAGTAGATAATGGCAAACACGAAATAACTTACTGGAAAGAATGAGAATGGAAGGGAATGTTCTGCTACGAACCTTGCTTCCAGCTCCCACAATGTGGTGTCATCCGACATCCAGGGATTTGAGGGATCAGGTGGTGTGAGAAATGGGTCATATTCAATGTATTGTTCTGTGTAGCCTAATAAACTGAAGAGAAACTTTGTTGTAAAAAGATACTCTCACAGATGTTAACACTGCAAATACTGAAGCATCAAATTTGGCTATCAATCTCCAACAAAATAATCAACACAATGCAGAAGAAAATTGCCTTTTTTGATCTAATTTATTGTTTTTATATCAGAATAAAAAATTCAGATGTTATCATTTTTGCACATTAATGGACATTTGACTGGTTATTCACCAAAGACATTTTGAATCACGTCACATACACAACTTCTGTATATGCACTGCGTGCTTACATACTGTACACTTACAAATGTCCTTATCATTCCCATATGCATTGAGTTTAAATTAATTTGTTGATTCGTGATTTTTTAGGAATTGATGTGACATGTTTCTCAGGTTAAGGGTCTTGTACAGCTACTGTAAATAAACCCGGGGACAGACACATTGATACTGTAGGTAGACGCTACCTGGGTGTGGCAGCCATTTTTACCAGCACACACCTGGCTGTCAAGCTGCGCTCACGGCCCCCGAGCTGCTGCAGGTGTGGGCCGCATTACCTACAGTAAGCGTCACCTCCCGAGGAGCTCTGGCTCAGGTTGCAGAGAGAGCAGCAGAAGCCACCGTGACCAGAGCTCAGATAACTCCTCGGCTAGGTTTTATTCTCAACTAATTATTATTTTTTTTTTGCATTAGGACGTTTTTCAGAAGAGTTCAAGCTTCATAGAGCTGTTTTTGTTTTGCTTGATAAATGGCAACAAGAGTTTGAAATAGCGTCTGTGGGACATTCTTTATGAAATGGTCCCACTGCTTTCTTGGCTTTGTTTACCCTGTCTGTAGTGTGATGACTACACAGATCTGCTACAACAGAATTTATATGGCAGATGCATATCCAGTGCTGTGTATACACAGAATATAGATTATGAAGTAAGCATGTCTTACCTTTCTGCAACTTTAGACATTTTTAATCGATGTCTGTCTAACTGCACTTGCCAAAATTTTATCTGAAAAGACAGAACAGGAAGACAGGTGTCACTGAAACAACAGTTTTCTACAGGAAAACACAACTCTGAATTATTTGAGAGAAAATGTGTAAATCAATTTCAGCAACATATGACAAGTCATATGGAAAAAGACCAATTGACACACTAGAGTGTTACAGACTCTCAAGGAAACCTAAGATCAGAAAATGAACAGTTTTTTTCACTAATATGTTTCAGAACACTTGAAGACTGTTTGATGTTTAGTCATTCCTGCATGAATTCAGTTAGATCTTCATGTGGCACCCAGGAGGTCTCTACAAAGTACAGCAGACATGGCTTATTGCCAGACACAAAGTTGTAAATAAATGAAAGGCCAATTTCCAATTGGATGGATTTGAATTACAGTAGATCATCGATTATCAGACACCCTAAGGGAGAAGGGGTAGCTGGATTTGAAAAAACGTGGGATAATCACATCAAATTTTTCATAGTAGCTTATTTCCGTACATTATTGTACTACATTTTGATTGGGGTGTTGTGCACTGTAGATGTTTTTAGTGTTTGCAATGTGTTTACTGTACAAAAATATTTTAAAAAGCAAAGTGTAAAAACACAAATAACTATGTTTGAAGAACAATATTGTAGAAAATGTGCTGTATATTACACAATATTAGTTTGATTATTGCAAAGTGCAATATATTACTTTTAGTACACAACCTGTTTGAGAAATAAAATATTTCATGATATTAGCCCATGATCATAAAATAATGTTGGAAGACGGATTATCGGTTCATGAATAATCACAATCTTAACCATCAAAATTGTTTGTTACTGCAGAAACAAACAATTTGTAGCAGAATGGTACAGATGTACTGTACATGTACTTATTTAATAATGTCACCAGAACCCTTTTGAAAAGCAGGGTTCTTGGGCCTGGTGCATAAATATCCCCAAGGACATAGGTCTTCTGCCAAAAATCAGGAGCAGTTTTATTACTAAAACACATGGAAAAGTATGATGGAAGAACACCAGAACAGTTACCTTTTCAGAGATCTGCAGGAGGATACCCTATCTGGGCTGTGAGCCAAGTTTTTATTTTGGAAACTCCTTTCCACCTTGTTACTACTGTGAAGGAGAGGCTTGTCTTGCTCCTTCACATACAAGGTAATAAAATGATACTATACAAAGAACAGCCCTTTCTTCCCACACAAATGACCACAAAATAATTTTATATTTTCCTAAACATTTGTACACAAATAGATTTATGCTCAAATGGCTCCACAGTGGTAGAAATGACAGACCACCTCCCCTCCAGAACACAAGAGGGCACTAAGGATGCAGGATGGCTAATGCTTCTCAGGCTATATTTTTGGCTGTGAGCCTGAGAGTGCCTTTGGCCTATAGTGAAGTTGGGTGTAAGATACAAAACAAACACTCCTATTTATAAGTCCATTTAGTTTTCATTTCCCAGTTTGTTGCTGTATTTGAACAACACAAAACTTCTGCAACAGGTACATGCATATCTTCATTTTAAAGCTTACCTTGTCTAGGTCTGATGGCAAAACACTCTATAGTGTACAGTATGTACACTATACTGTATATACTGGGGTATGAGATATACACTATACTGGTACACTGGATAGGTACACTATACTGGGGTAAGAGATTGTACCCCATCACAGTGTTCAAAATAAAACATAACATCAAATAACCAAACAGTGCATGGCAAACAAGAAGTGGGAGTGCTGTACTGTAGAACAGTGTACTGAGTTTGTGTATTTTATGTAAAATAATCTAGTCTGTTGATGCTTGTGTTGTGCAATTTTATAACACTGAAACTGAGTGAATACAAGTTGGTTTAATTTCAATTTTAAAAGAAATATCTTCTAAAAGCTGTTTTCTTTCAATATTTAATCTCTAGCTCCTCTACATTATCCATATAAATTGCCTGCTTTAACAGACTTGAAAGTGCTAGCTTTTTCACTATTTGCATTTGCTTTGTGTCGAGTTACATAGGGCCTCAGAGCACAGTTTTTCAACATGAAACAAGTTCAAATAATTATAGATGACAGTCAGAAATCACAGCATAAAACATGCAGAAAGCACTCACAGTAAAGTATTGCTTGGATACACAATAAAGAGCATAGAAAGGGATTTTTCAGTGAAGAGCATAAGACTTATTCCAGGGTTCAGGGAGATCAGCTATGAGGCAGACTGAAAGAATAGCAATCTTCTCATTCAAGAAAAGAAGGCTAAGGAGAGATTTAATGGAGGGTTTCCAAGTTTTTATTGGAAACAAACAGGGATGACACTGTTGGTATTTTATATTATACTTAAACATTTTTTTTCGTTTAAAATAAAAAATTTGAACAGATATTAGAAAACATTTAACTGCCAAGGTTTAGAACCGAAAACTAAGTCTGAGTCGGTGAAACAATCTCTTCCCATACTGTACATTATAAAGATGGGTCTTCTCCCATAGTTAAAGGCAAACTGCAGTCCCAATTTCTCGGATGAGTTATTAAATCTCAGTAACAAAATAAATGTATTGATGTTATAGAAATTTTTTACACGTTTTGAATTATGCACAAAATGGTGAAAGTACTGTTGTCACAAATCTGCATTTGAGTTCTCATGAATCATGAGTTGATGCGGCCCTTCCTGCTCACTAGCCACTGTAATGACTAATGTAATGTGATGTACGAGCAAATACTGTAAGCACAGGCTGTGCAAGCAGTCATTTCTCCACAAAAATCTTCCAACAAGATATGTCAAAAATGTTCCAACATACTGTATTTGTCAGCAAAACTTGTCTCCAAATTGAGAGCAATACTTCTGTTGGATTAAATGAGAGGTACTGTATTCACAAGCCTGCTTCATTGCAATGTAATAAGGTCATTTCACATCACCGGACGTTTTTTACAAACACTGTGTACATTTTACTTGGTTGGAAATGCACTCAGCAATGTAAATTCTTTCCAACCCCAAAATATAAAAATAGCATTGCAGTTCCCTTTTAACTTCTCTTAATGTTCTTATGTAAAGTGATGTAAATTATTCCAGTGATCTTCGAAGTCTAGCAGGTAATTGTTACTCTGAGTTAATGATGACCAAAAGTTATCCAATCATTGAACAGATTAAGGACTCAAGCACTAGCACAAGCACAGTCAGGGCAGCTCTTACCTGGTCATGCAGCTCTTCTGCTGTGGGCTGCTTTGCTTCAGCTGCAGGTGTGTGGGTAGGGCTGTGGCTTCGGATGTCATTCTGCAATCCGTACACAGACTACAAAACAATTTCACAGTATCACATTCACTTCAGCTAAGATTATCCACTTCTGTTAGTCTGAAACTGCCATGTCGCCGATATACAGCTTTTGGGCTACTGGCAAAAAGAGAAAAGACTTACCTTCCTTGTTTTGTGAGGGTTTTTCATTCTTGAGGATTTCTTTATGTCAACCTCTGTTGTATTTACACAACCAGGCTAAAATAAAACACAAGGCAACAAATGGAGTTATTAAAATATGACCTTTCTAAGGTTATAGGTGGTAATATTTCAAGTATAATCAGAAGCTTCCTTATTCCAGGTTGATGCCTTAACTAGTTAAGTTTTTTTATGTACATAATTCCAAATATGTTTATGTGCATAGGAATGATTTTGAAGATTGACAAACACCTTACTGAAATATTCATATTGTTGAAATACGTTTTCTCTAATACTGTTTATAACAAAGCATAAAGAGGATCATTTCAATTTAAATCGGTGTTGCAATTTGTGTGAACACTGTAAAAAGCATGTTTTTCTTTTTTACACTTAATTCAAATACTGCTTAGAAAAAAAACCCAGCAAGAACAATGAGTCATCAGCTCCCGTAACTAGTTTATCAAAGCTAGTTTATGAAATTCATAACAGATCATGTCAGGCAGATGGAGTGTATGCCTGTACAGGAGTTACTGATAAGGATACAATCTAAAACAAGGAGACAACCCATGAATCAAACTGTCTGTGCTGCAAAACAAGGTCAGTAACTGGTGTTTGTGACAGTGTAGTTTAACACAACTGCAAATCAATTCGGTTTAAAACATTTTTCTTTCATGAAATGGGTTTATGTTCAGAGCCTGTTCAAACCAGACATGAAATGGCACACTGGAACATTAATAATGTCATATTACTAAAACCCAATATAAGTAAAGCACATGCTTTTTTAGGTCTTATACACTTTATAATAAAGGTCATGTTCTGAACTTCCAATAAAAATCTTAAGGAAATCCAGTGGAAAAATAAACATCAGCTATACTAGAGGGCAGTTCAAATCACATTATATCAATCACTACTAGCCATATTAGCAATCTTAAAAATGAGTCTTCTTAGTGCGGCTTCCCAAAAGATGGAAAGATACCTTTTATTTGTTTCCAGCACTTGTACTAATGATAAATTCTCTATTTACATGACTGTATACAGTACCTGTAAGGCCACTGGCAAATGTTTTTACTGTGTTTTGTAGGCTCAAAACCTGCTCTGAAATTATTTCTTCCACAATAAATGGAGATATATTGCAAACGTACATAAAAACAGTTAAGCTGCAGTATATTACAATTCCTATTATCAAATGAGTGGAAGCCCTTCAAGATATTAGACACGCCTCTGAGCTGCAATGTGATCTGACATCAGAAGGTACAGTAGCACAGGGATATTCCAAGCTGCAACTTTCTGGATTCTAGCCCCCAAAAATAAATCGGTCCAGTTTCTTTCTCGAAGTAATAAAGTTTGCACACAGTTTGAAGCACTGTCCAGGAGATCAATTGCAAATGAGAATGAATTATTTCTGTAGTGCATCCCAATTGCTTACATTATGTGAGTGCAGGGCCTTATATTAGCTTGTTAATAATCCACCATCTGCAGAAGGATATGTAAAATGTCTCATGGGGACCTGACTGAAACTGATAGTCCTTAGCCATTATTATGCTTTAAATTCATAACTATTATATGGCAAACGAGAGATAAATCTTCACGTCCTTGATTACAACAAAGCTTGCACTCAGTTCCCATACATTACATAAATGCAAGAAGGGTTATTTAGCACAAGCCTCTCCATGTTCAATCTATAAAAGTAATGTGAGTTGTTGTTATTGCAATTGAAGGGTTTTTGTCTTTAACAATAATTAAGTGCTGTTGCCAAACCAGTATTTTGCCTGATTCAGAGACTAGAAAAGAACAGATACAGTACTTAATTTTGTTTACAGCATAACCAGACATGACTTTTTCACAAATATTGCAATGTCAATGACTGTTAATTGACACGTATTAACCCACAATTTAATTAACTAAGGTAAACCTTATTTTGGGAACCTCTATTATTGCTTTGGTTATAGACTCTGAAACCCTACAACTTCGCAAACATCCCTTTGAAGCTGGAAATGCTTTATCCAGATTCTTAGACACCTCCATTGTCACCTACTGTATCTCAGCCTGTAACAATATATACAAACATCCAACCATGACCCCAGTATGATGCCAAGCACTTCGGAGCTTTCAGACTTGTCTCTGAGAGCTGCACCACTCCACCAGTGGATGCTACACCTATAGACACTGCTTGCAAATGAAACAATGCATAACCGTGACACACACTCAAAAAGCATTACAGCATTACCCTTCCTCCCATTGTGGCAGAATCTTGGTAAATATAAAGCTAAATTCCAAATTAAGTAGTACAAATAAATATGAAATATAAATAAATAATATACTGTAAATATATAAACATGCATATGTGTTCTAGTTATAAAAAGATGAATAGCATGCAATGTTGGTTGATTGCTTAGTTACTATAGGCAAATCACAACACATAGTCTGATAAAAATTGTGATATCACCAGTAATTAATAACTCTGAAATGTAATAATTAATTGAGACTTCATCCTATTTGAGTGGATACAAATAACATATTAAGAGCATTGGTACAGTAAAGGTTTTTATATTAAGAAGTACACTACCTGATGTTAGAAGTAATTGGCGAAGCATTTAGTAAAATGCATTGATTAAAAAGAAAGTACCACTGAAATTACAGTACAATGATCTTTTTGAGAATTCCAAACTTTCTGAAACAAATCCAAAAAGGCATCAGAAAATAGCACTTGAGAGTTATTATGTACCAGTGCCCTGCGGTTACTGCGCTGCAGTGCTAAATGACAATGCTTTTAGTCCATGTAATGGATCTGGCTTCAGAAATATGTCATCATTCTCTGCGGCACTCATGCAGAAACTGGTTTAACAATCTAGAGGAAAAACATTCCGGCAAGGTACTCCTTTCCCCAGTAATTAATCTTGATGCAAAAAAGAAAATTATACAGTAAAGGCAAATGTTATACAAATGTGATGAAATATCTAAGGGGGTGTATGACAGTAGAAATTATCACCAAAAACATTGTAGAGAATATCTGGTAAAGTATAATTACTGTGACCATATTAATAAACACTAGTTAAGTTACTGGCTATGCCTGCATCAGTCTGAGTAATACACAGACATACTTCAGTACATCCTATTAGTAGTTCTTCCTACTGTTGCTCTCCTGAATACAAACTAGTGCTTAGCTGCCTTGAGAAGATCAGCAAGGTAACATCTGGACAGTACTCACTGGCTGAGCTACAGAAGAAATAGACTTGCTAGAAGAAGTGAGATTTGTGTGAAGGATTTCTCACCGAGTCTGTCCATGCAGCTAAGTGTGGATTTTTGTGGGTTTAAACCTTAAAAGAAAATACAAAGTACTGTGTCTTTCCAAGTCTGTCCCTGAAACAAGGGCAAAGGCTTGATATTTGAGCAGGCAGACAACAAACATGTTAAGGACTGAATGCAAATCTTCAAAAGTGACAAAGATATTTCTGGGTCTTGGGCTTACTTGAGTGACCGCAAAAATTCTTTGTTTAGCCTGGTTTATTCCCTGACTATTAAACATTCCCATTTTGTGATATTTATTAAAAACAGAAAAGGAAACTACAACTGAGCAATATTCAGCTTTGTGAAACCAAGGTTTATTAGTAATTACTAGGGAAAAGACTTCACTCTAAAAAATATAACTTCACCAAAATCAGTTTTATCCTCCTCTTTAAGCAGATCATTGCTTATAGACCTGAAGGATTAATAAAGCCATATTTAAATCCAGCTGCATTAAACATCAATTTATGAAATCATCAGATTTATTAAAATAGTTTTTTCTTCTCAAAATGTCAGTTTATACAGTTATTGTGATCATTTTAAGAAAACATTCAATAGCACCAAATTTAAAATGCCTTTAATCTTGCTATCACATCAGGAGTTGTGGGTTTAATATACTGTATTTTGAGTCTACAGTACAAAAAGTATTGTTCATATTATACCTTTTTGAAAACCACATCTATCATCTTTTGTAGAAACAGGTGAGCAGCCCATCCCACAGCTACACTTTGTCAATTAACACATCAAACAAGGTCCATCTTCACCATCTGTTCTTTTAAGCGCTTGCTATCACCTTTTTATTTTAAAACCTATTTGACTGAATAATAGAACCTTGTTGAATTTCTTTTTGAAATTTAACACATTCTAATTGGAACCTCCCTTACCAATTTACAGCATAAAACTCTGTCTTTTAGAAAAGGGAAACCAATTTAAAATAACACTGACTACACACTAATGCACTATTCCCTACTGTGTGTTAATGACTGTAACTGTACAGTAGACCAGCTAATAAACAAAGATGTGGTACTACTAATTTGGTGATGGTGATGCTTAGCACATGAAAATCTGTTCTAATGCCAGAAAATTACAGTTTTACACAACATGCTTTTAGTGCACTGCCCTACAGAGAGTCCAACAGATGGATGGACAAACTGAAAATCAGAAATATAGAGTATAAAAGATAGAGGTTTTCCAGTTTCTATATTTGGGTATTTATGGACCACACTAACACAAAAATATATTCATAAAAAGACTCAAATATTAATTGAAAAGTAAATATAAACTTTGAAAAATGTTACAATGTAATGGCTTATGTTACTAGTACTATAACATATCTTTGATACAGTAGAAACTGGGTTCAGAACAGAAGTGGCCTTGATTTGGTTCAATCATCTTTTTTTTTTTCTATTAGCTCCTTTTGTTTACCACTATTTTAATTATTTGAAATAAATCACATTTATGAGTTATGTTCTTTGCTTTTATCATCACATAATAGAAGTGGCGGCATCTCAGTCAAATTGCAACCACCCTAATGTTAATCAATAACAAGCCTTATTCACTGAGAGAAACCTTTTCAAAATGTGTTTTATTGTTCAATATGGAGAAATAACGTATTGTTCCTGCTGTTACTCCTGCATCTTAAATTTGATGTATTGACATCGGCAACTGCTGGAAAGGATGACAGGAGTACTGAACAAAAACAGGCAGGACATGCTGTCTATTTTCAGACACTACACTGGATAATTCCTCAAGGATCCCCAGCAATTCTTTGCTCCTGTTCTAAGCAAGATGCTATACTGGGTGGGAAAAATGAGCCTGATCATTGCTCTTAAAGAGCCAGTGTATTTGTAAAATAAAAAGAGGATTTAGTCAGAAGCTCATTGCTGACAAATACCTCACATTTGCAATGGCCTATGATGTTTTCTTTTATATAAAGCCCCCTTTATTAATGGTACACCAGCATTACAGTAGATTTGTCAATAAGGTTGCATTCAGCCAAAAAGGGTCCCTGAAGGCTTGAGGGCATGGTATGATATTCCCTTCCTCTTTTCAGATACTCAGAATGGTTTACCCATGGAAAAGGTTATCCAGGTCAATAAGAAAAGGATCAGTTAAAAGTCAGCAAGAGGTCTGGTCACCTTAGCAACTCAGATCACGTGAAGGTCATGTGGCTAGCAGATGACATCTGACAAACAACTGGATCATGGGATACTCATTTTACTAGAAGCTAGCTTTTGGCTAGTCAGAACTGAGAAACAGTGCTAAAGTGAATATGAATGGGAGTCATATTCAAAAGCACAAACTTGAGTTAGATGTACAGGATTCAACAGCAAAGCTGTATTTACAACTTGAATCCTTTGTTGATATACAGTAGTCACTGTATTTAAATTGAATAAAATAAGCAGGGTTTTTCATATCTGTAGACATTAATTTGCATTTTAAATATACCTTGCAAAGTTTAGCTTTCTTGCTATAATTGGATGCATTCTTGTATAGGAAATGACAGTTGTCTTCATAGAATCATTCTGCATGTGACTTATTAATTTAAGAAAACTTACTTAAACCCATTGGGTCTGTAAACTCATGCCAAGTGTACAAAGAGAATTGTATATAGTCTGTATAAAAATATTTGTTTCATCTATTATTTTATCTTCTTGGTTATAAAATTGTTAAGAAAAAAGAAAAAAGAAACTGTGACATCCCTAATGAGTGAGAGTGATTTAAATTTGATTTGTTTTATATAGAAATTGGTATCAGGGAAATTTCCTGGCAATATCAAATCACTTTGCTACTAAGGCAAAGCAAATGAAAAACACATTATTGCTATTTTCTGATGAAGTAAAATATAGTACAATCACTCTACTATTGATTATGATTCTTCATTATGTTTCATTCTTCTTCTTAAAAACATATTGTCAAATGAGAATGACTGTACTTACAACTGGTCTGTGCACATCCCAAAATGCTCTTTCTTGACTGTCAAGTATTTTCCTTTCAATTTTATCTCTTTTCTTGTCAACTCTATAGGACAAAAGATTTAAACATTTGTTAGAATTGAAATTGAATATACTGTACTGTACTGTAGGTAACCTGACTTTCTATACTGAAGAAAAATAACACAGAAGATTAAATATTTCTGGTATTTTAATCATCTCCTGAATATCAATATGCATTTTGTCAAAAAGCAGTGATTCCAAATCATAAAATACTATATATAATATTTTTAGACTTGCTGGATTGTATTAAATATATTATCTCATGTTCTGCCATGTGTGACAGCTTTGAAACATACTGCAGTGCGATTTACAAATTCAAAAACAATGATAAAGTGGAAGACAGGTTTATACAGTATATGGAAAAGATTGAGTTACAGTACATCACAAGGGCTTAGCATCCTTAAAGTTGATTAATTGAGAGGTCCTTAATACCATATTAAGAGCATCCATCAAAATGTATGCACACTCCAGCATTTCAAAAGTCACACTTACTTTGCTTGTGCTTCTGCTTGCATAAATATAAATTCCCATTTTCGAGCAAATGCTCTCTGTAGCCTTGCTAAGCTCTCCTGAAATACAAGGGTCAGATGTGGGAACATGTCCTTTAAAAATTTAACAAACTCTACATCATATTCACTATTCTCCTGTCGTGTTATTTTTCCCCCAAAGACCAAGCGACTCAGTGGCTTGGTGTAGTATTGTCTGCCTCGGAAACTACGCAGAAGGTCACTAAACATGTCTGGACGCAATCTCTGCATGACTTAACAGAATGTAAAATACACAATTCATCAAAAAATGTATATCAGACATACAGTATCCCGAGCAAGATTTGTTACAATGTACAGCTTTATAGAGGTACAGTAGTATTATCGATTATTGCAGGGGGATATGCCATTTCAGACACATAAATAATATTTTGTGTAAAAGTCCTAGTTTGCATTGTCCTTCTCTTTTCAACCAATACGTTTCCTTTATGGAAAAACAATTCTATGGCAATGTCCCACTGCAATTTTGTTTTAAGACAACAGTGAATCTTGATGTGTATTTTGCTGTGCAGAAATATCCTTTTTGCTTCAAGCATAGAGAACTGTAATTGATTTCAATTCCAAGGAACATCTGACAATTATGAATTAGGACAAGCTGAACTCCAACAGATTTTATTGGTTGCCCTTAAATCACCAATTTGTAATAGTTTTTTTTACTACTGGAGTGACTATTCAAATCGAGTTATTAAATTTGGTAGTTTAGAGATCATGTGAAATGCAAATCCCAAAACTGTGCAGCTCTCAAGGATTGTGGGTGGCAACTTCTTCCTGATTTGAACCACAAGACATATTAAATTGACCAAAACTCATCTGTTTTCCAAGTCTTTACAAACTTATAACTTAAGGATGACCTACAGTACAGAGCCTGTTGGGCAGCAGCTGTTCATCCATAATTCTAGTCATTTTTGCTCAGTCTTTCAATTGACAACGGACTGGATTGAAAAACGGTCTTACTGCTTCATAGTCTGCAAGCTCCAGACGTGCTTTGTTTTGCATTGTTCTTTTGCAGAGGTACACCGCTGGAAAAAAAAAAACACAGTTAAAAGCTGTAGTCAACAGATGACATGTTTGCTAAAGAGATTATATTTTTCCTTGCAGTGTGCTAGCAATTCTTAAATTCTGGGTTTGTTTTCTGTCTGGGGCAACTTCTGCTTGGAGTTTGCATGTTCATCTCCCTCTTTGTGTAGGTGTTCTCTCAGTACTCTGATTTACTGCCACCTCCCAAAGACATGCTGGCTGGGTTAATTAGAATCTCTATCAAATATGCTGCTTGTAGAGATGATTTTTACTGCACTGTATCTGTTGATACTATATACTCTATTAAGCAAAGAGGTACTGTATAATGAAGCTACCCCTGAAACCAGCAAGAACACAAAAGATTATGTAAATTGACTTGCAGAAGGGAGGTTAGCAAGGCCAATGAGCATGAGAAATTGAACAAGGATTTAATTTGCAAATACTTTTCAAGGAAATCCCCAGCCATCTGGGAGGTTTAATAGGTGATTCTTGTATGCATCAAAAGTTAATTATTCCTGTGACATAGATCATTATTGAACTGCAATTCATAACATAAAATATGAACAATTTTTATATTTACTGTATAAAAATAATTGAATTTGTTATTTGTGTTTAGTGATAACCTTGTAGACACATTTTAATAGTAATTTAATAGTGATCCAAGTTAGATCCAAGTTTGAATGTGTAGTACACACCCTACAGCTCTTTGCGGGTAATGACATTGGTTCTGCCTACTTTTGGGATCTGTACCATCCATAAAAATATTGTACACACTGTGTAAAGGTTTCTTGTGGAATGGAAAAGGCCATTAATTAGCTCACTGGTAAATGACCAATTGGAAAACACTAATTCAAGCATTAAACTTGGATTAAATTATTAATATATGTATTTTATTATTATTATCCATATTTTATATTACATTTTAGAGGGAATTCTAGCTGCAGGGAAATATTCCTTCTGTCTTTCTTCTCTTGTGTTGTAAACGTTCTTTTAAGGCCTTTCATAAGTAATCTTTGAAGTTAGACTAAAATATTATGTTAGAATATATTTTACAGTATAGAATATTTTTTTACTATTATATATTATATATCTTAATCTAGTATTTTAAGGAATATTGTTTTTATTTAAAATATTATTTAATTAGTAAATAATTACCGATAAAAATATTTTGAATTACTATTACTTTTTGTACTAATGTTTCAGAAATTATGTAACCCTGGATTCTTCAGCTTTGCTTCTTGGTCAAGCTTCCTAATAAGAAGGATATTTCAATGAAACTATCAAAGTCCAAGCCTTTTGAAATGTAAAACATTTGTATAAAAAAACTAAAACCTTGGGTTTCAGAACCTGAGTGCAATAATGAGCTGTGTGCATAAGCTTGAATTATATTCTGTATATACCGTATTAACTGATGAGAATGTATCACTGTGCATCTTTTTCCAATGTTAGAATGTTAGAGCTCTGTGAGTCTTTTTACAAAACGTACGGTGAAAGATTTGTACATAGCATTAGGAATTCTCTGTACTTGGTGTAAGCCAGTAAGCAAATATAAATTCTAAGAAATTAAATCAACCTCCAAATTAGTACAAAATACTATACAGTACATACTAATCACTTCTGCGTCCTGTGAGTTCAGGCCATCTTACATATAAATCACAAAGGTATATTTCACAACAAATTAATAAAAACTTAGTTCTAAAAAGTTAGTTACCATAGTCCTAGTTACCATAATCACCTTAGTTCCAGGAAGGAGGTGAAATTCTCACAAAAAAAATCAACATACAAGCAAATTATCACATCTTAAAGTTCACTTGGGCCCCAAAATCTAGTACTGAGAGTAAAAAAATGTATTAGAACTGCAAGAACGCTAACCCTATGATGTTAGCATCATAGCCAATGATGTTCCAGAAACACTCAATTAGATTTTAAATTTTGAGTCATCAATGAAAATCAACATTAATCACTGGATCTGGGTTGGGCTATGGTTTAACTGATGATTCTTCTTTCATACAAGCACCTTGAAAAATATATTTGGCATTATTACTCCCACTAAGGAGTCTTGCTCTAGTTTCAGAGCAGGTTGACAGAATCCTTGGCTGTAAATTGATGGTAAGTCACACGTCATATCATTTGCTTTCCAGAGTCTTGCAAGACCAAAATAGTTGCCCTGTGAACACTGAAAAGCCTCACAACATGCAGAATCTATGAGGTACAGGATTTTACTTCTCTCAGCTTCACAACAAGCACAATCCCACAACATAAGCATTAGCCGCAGACTGTTTTCCTGCCTCCCTACTTCTAATCATTGAACAAATTGTAAGTAATATTAGCTGCCTGTAAATGATGCAGTTGGTCTCGTACTGTAACATGTAAGATGAGGCTGTTGAGATGTCATTACCCAGGACAGCTTAGAGCATTTTAAACCCCTACAACACAGAGCTAATGTGGTGCGATATTGCTGTCTGCCTGCAGTACATGGTTATGCTCAGAGATGGCTTTTAGAATACAGAGTGCATAATGATGTACTGGGCATAAACGTCCACTGAGTTATCAGTGTGAAAGTGCTCTATGACTGTTAATCAAAAGCTATCAATGCTTCAGATGTAAAAACATGTATAGATCTACCCATCTGGGCTGTACACATTGTATATACAGCATGTACTGCATATGTACTGTACAAACTGTATAGATGACAAAAACCAACTGTTTTTAATCAGCAAGTCTCACAGTTTTTAATTTGAACAGCATCTTGAATTCAGTGCTTGATTGCCAATTGAAAATGCTGAGACCTCTCTGGTTTTATCTATGTCAGTGCGAACCATCATAGTGTGGCACTTTTTTAAAAATGTATCCCTTTCCCCCAAAGTCCTATAAAGCACCAAACTAATACCTAATAAATATTACACACAAAATCTGGGACATCTGTCTACTACCCATTTATTTGGCAAGAGGTGATAAGCAAAATGATACCTGGCAAAAAAAAATATTTTAAGGAATATAGTGTAAGATTACAAACTACAGGAGGTGATTTGACCACTAATACTCATTTTGTTGTCAGTATTTTAATGAACTAAAGCCCTGGGAACACAACACTTATTTTGAAACAATTGTTTGAAAGGGATCCAAGAGATGAGGAAACCCTTTCAAGCTATTTTCTCCTTCCAAAAACAGTTTGATTTTTTGTGATGTCACCAGGAGGCTTGACAAATTCAGTCAATAAAATACAAGGAATAAATCCTGGGACATCGCTCAAAAAAGGGCTGATCATGATACAGGAAATACAGTATGTGATGTGGTTTTGAAGTTATTTTAAATCAAAGCAGTCCTGCTCTTTAGCTTATTCTGTGTTCAAGTAAAAAGCTTAAGTGTCATTTTGTTATAGAATATTGGGGAGTGCACATTTTAGCTTACGTGCTAACATTGCTATTCACATACAAAAGTGATCTATCAGTCTTGGTTATATCTCCCTGTACACCAATGTACCAGTGGGCTTTACAGACATGTGTACAGCAAATATTTATGTATAGTTACAGTATTCCACTGGGGATGGAAGTAGTCTTCTGAAGGGAAAAAATAAAACCCTGGTTGCACAAGGTGTTCCCATTAGAAACACAACTGTATATGAAAAAGTCTTAAAGATCAATGTAAATCACTA